>NW_011967083.1:14317-54871 GCF_000949405.1 Vollenhovia emeryi
AAATTTTTATCGGGTTTATTGATAAAAGAGAGTTCGGGATATGGGCTAAAGAGAACCAAATTGTTTATGCTACGTTCTTATTAAACAATTCATAAAATGCAAAACCCGACATTCAGGCCTTCATCATGCAAAAGTAGAAAAGCTTAAAACATCCGCAAATTAAATTGTCAATAAAACCGCAATCGATCGGGTTCGCAATGTGATCAATAACATCTAGACGTGATTTTCCTTCCCCGCGAATCGACGCGGAATTAAGAATGTAAAATCGCGCTAAAACGACTCGTTTCTGTTCCTTGCCGCCGTAATTGGCAGACGGTGCGTGGAAAAAGGAAAGAAAAGGGAAAGGAACGCGAGTCAAAACATTAACAATGCGCGAGTTGACGGTTGACGCTAAAAAAAGGGGGGGAAAAACTCGCTCTTGAATATGAAGTCAAGAGAGGTGAAAAAGCAAACAGACTCTTCACCTATGCGTTGTTTGATCCCTCCCCTCTGTCGTTCTCCGTTCTCGCGCGAACGGACACGTAAATTTTTTAGCGGACAATTCAAGCACGCCGCACGCCCCGAAATCCCGAGGATCGCGGATCATGATTGACACCGGGATGCCCCCGGTCGGGATATTTGATAAATTCTAGGGTTTTTTACGTCACCCATAATATACATGCGTATTACGTCAAATATGTATGAAACGTTATGTCAGAAACTGCCTAAGCTCATCTAAAATTAATCTACTTTAAATTGTCAGCGGATTTAAATGTTTATTTTGCATTTAATTAATGAAATGAAGAGCTTTACAAAAGTGTGATTAAGTGATACGATGAATCCTGCCAAAGAGACGATATTAAAAAATAAAATTCCAAATATCTGTTGTCTAGCTCATTTATTATCGTTGTCTCATTGTTCATCATTTCGCTGTGTGGTTGCAATCTGACTTTCGCAGCATTTGCGCACACCAGACCATCGTACGTCACTATTTTTCGTTCACGAGAATTAGAACTCGAGGATGGCCTGCGAAAGAATCCGCGGAACTACTCTCGCATTTTCGTTTCTCTTTTTCCCGCGAGCGAAAGATTTGTAGAGATTTAGGTTTTAATTTTAGCGAGTATTGCATCTTATATGATGCAAAAATGATAATTATTTATCATTTTTATCGAGACAATTTGTGAGGCAGGTCGTGAAGTAAAAGTTACGAGGAAGGTCGTGAAAATCGTAAAATTCGCAAACACCCAGTCTTACCAGCTCAATCTATTTGTGATAAATTATTTCAAGCAATTTCTCTGTTATTAGCTTAATCTTTTGCAACCTTGTATATAAATCGAGCGTGCATCGATGTAACGCGGGGGCCAAAAGAGCGCTTCACCAACAAGAGAGCAGGTGTCGCGAATTGATATTTTGCGAAATGACTTCACTTGTGCCAATATTAGTCCCGCCTGCGTTTCAGTCGAATCAAACGCAGCGCCCGAATGTTGAGCGCGCAAACAGCCGCGGAAGAGTTTCTGCATTCGATCTTTATTAATCCCTTCGTGTTTCTCGTTAATCTAAATTAGATATTATTCATTTGTTAATTAACACCTTCCAGCTCAACGTTAATTAACACCTCGAAGCTTGCAAAGATAAGCGTGCAGCGCTACGAGCAAACAACATGCGCCTACATCTCTCACGGGATAGAGAAATGCCACTGCAGTTTCAGAGATCACCCTTGAGAAATTCGTGATCACGCTAATCCTAGCTCGTTTGCGTCGGCCAAGGTGCGATTGTTCGCGCATAATTGCACACGGTATAATTGAACGCGCCGATGCTCCGGTTATATTAACAGCTGCATTAGCGCTGTTTGATTACGCGTCAGATGATTGTAAAGAATATCAATAATCTCTCGATTATTTCGAGCCGAAAGATCGAAAGTAACGTCAATAACACGATGTCGCAGTGGCCTTGCTAAATAACGGTTAAACGAAAGCTTCATTGAATTGCACACGTGTATCTGCCTTTTTTATTCTTATTAACGTTCCTGTTATTTCTTGCTACTACACGGAGAGAATTTTCTCTCAAAATTTACCCCGAAAATAATATAATCGTGGAACAGCATGGCATTTCGAAGAACTTTATGAAAGTTTTTGGAAATTTTACCATAAGTTATACTAGTAAAATGTGTACTAAGTATAATCATTAGTAAAATGTACGGTAAAATTTTAAAAATCTCATAAAATTCTTCAAAATGCCGTGTTGTCCCACAATTACATGATTTTCAGGATATATTTTAAGGGGATCCTTCAGCCATCTTTTTTTACCGACACAGTCAAATATAGTTTTTACGCTTGTAATTCTTTTTATTACCTTTTATGCACAAAATAATACCAGGATAAGTTGCGGACCACATAGCAGAACATTTTCATACTTAAAACAGTCATGCTCTATATAAAAAAAACGAAGAGACATTAAAACTATCACTTTAGAAATGATTGAGGTTAGCAATCATTTATAAAGTGATAGTTTTAATTTATCTTTGTTTTTTTAATATAAAGATGAGTGTTCCTGGTTTTGTCTTTATGCGCACTTTAATCGTGGGAGAATTTTGCAATTTTATGAAGCCAATTTCAAAGTTAGTTAGAACTACGAATTGAAAATTTCAAATACCAATATCTTTTTTATTAGACTTCTGAACTGAGTGTTTTTAGTGTGAAAATGTTCTGCTATGCAATCCGCTATTTATCCTGATATTATTTTGTGTATAAAAGCTAATAAAAAGAATTACAAGGGCAAAAACTATATTTGACTGTGTCGGTAAAAAAAGATGGCTAAAGGATTCCCTTAAAAGAAACTTCTCTCCGTGTATGCTTATTAATTTCGTCTGCGACGCTGACAGTTTTGCACTACTTTACACACATAAGTACATACGCTTACATTTGTTTCAACTGTTCCTCGATGTCGAGTTTTCGAAAAAATTGTGTATCTGTTTAATTTTACAATTAGTTTCCTAATAAAAATATTTTACTGAAAGTACTATATAAAAAGTTACTAAAAAGTTATTGAATATATCTCAAAATAAATTATAATTTTTCTTGTAAAATTCAATACTGTGAAATATAGAGTTTAAATATATTGTTGAATGGTAATAAACATTATGAAATATTAGGAATTTATAGCGAAATTTAACTGAAGATTGTGTTATTTTCAAGAAAAAGCTTTTATATAATAAGAATTTTTGATATTAAATTTTCACTGAAATATTGAAGAAGTAATAAAAACGGAATCAATTGAGAGAGAAATTTTCAAAATACATTTCAGCCAAATTTCATTATACTTTCCGTTAAATATTTTAACCAGGGTTTAGAGACAATTTTTCTCGCAAAACGTCACAGCGACAACGGTTCTCAATTTTTTTTGAATGTGAACTGTAGAGGTTTTCTAAGAGAAATTTTTTTAGGCGACAAATAATTGAATAGTTTTTATTGTACGCATGAAATTCAAGTAGGCTGCCAATCTTTTTCGCGATTCAAATTTAAGGTTTGATTATTGAGACAGCTCACCATAAATGTCGGTAAAAGTAACGCGCATCGTAACACAGCGCTCCATTTGAATGTCAAACGTGTGAAGTTCCCTATGTCAATAACATATCACGACATCTCAATAACGCGTCAAATAAAACAGATGTTATTGAATCAGTGATATATTGCGCTATTCCTATCTATCTGAAATATGTGTTCACTGATTCACTGGCGCATTCCAAGTCTGATCCTGTTTTATTGCATCCGATTAGGAGCTTCGGTCTCTATAAAACGATTGAGCGTTGTTAACAAAAATTATTCTTAAGTAATAAGCATATATGTTTCTCGATTAAATTGTATAAAATTGCTTTAATCAAGTAAGTTTTTCTTCCTTTAATGCAATATAATCCCATTTCAAGATTTTCACGTGGAAATTAAACATATTTTCCAAAGAAGAATATTCTTTTTCAACAAACGATGTCTACTAATTGAGCAGAAACCCCGCTATCTCATATTAGAAGCCTACCCTATAATAGGAGACTTTTCTCTATATAAAATTATACATGAAATATGTCCATACATATTGGATGTACATTTTTGTATAATTCTGTCTATTTATTCATTCAGGCATGAAACATTTTTTACCGATATATTCCTGCGTGCTTAGAAAAATATATTTTTCTAATCATCACAGAAACAATTGAAATAGACATCATTAACTGTTGTTATCATTATAATATTTCAAATTTCATGCATCCTGGGACTTGGAGGCCTGCAAAGGCTTCGAAAAGTTCGACATATTATTTGACTATATTAATATGTGTACAACATATAATATAATAAATATGTAATTTAAATGTATATTTGTATTATATATAAAAATAATATAAAAATACTAAAATAAATGTAATAAATTTATTTTACTGTCTAATATTATTATTGCAATATAAATATATAAGTACTATACATATATATAAATATATATAATATTACACAGTACTAAACGTAAAGTAAGAAAACACGGCGCTTTCGACGAGCGCTTCTCGCAGACTTAAGAATCGAAAATCTAATACAAATTTAGATGACAGGAAGCCGAGTTTGATTGCCATTGGAAAACTGAGAGGGGACTCTTGACGAAAACGAGAGTGGCGAGCCGGCGATGATGGATCGCGATCGCCCTCGTCATCGTCGCCGGCGCTCCTGGACGTCAACGGGGGGCACAGGGTCGACGAACCAGCCAATCGTGCGGGGGCCCGTGCATCTGAATTCTAACGAGGCCCACCTGTGGGTATATATGAGCTTAAGCCCGCGGCTTCGTCCGCGCTTTTTCCGAAGTGTCTCTCCGCCGCGCAGGTGAGTCCACCTCCTCTTCTGTCCGCTCTTTCTCGCGAGAGAATATTGCCCCGCATTCTCTACGGTGAGTCTCCGCGGACTCCGTTCGTGTATCTCCGAGCAGTGTCTTCGAATCAGTCGGTGAGGATCTCGTCTCATCGCGATTTCCAACGGAACGCTCGCGTAAAATCGACGCGTGGCCGCGCGCTCGATTCGACTCTCGGATCGGTCAGTGGATCCTGTTCGCGACGTATCGGTAATTTCCATTGTTAAACGTCACGATTACAATAGACGTGATTGATAAAGACGATAAAAAAAAAACTCGAAGCCAGAGAGACAGCTCTGACTTGGTTGCCGGCTTCCTTTATCGAGCATTTAAATACCACGCTGTCTATAACAATTAGTTTCTCACAGCTCTGACAGCCGATTGTTCCGAGATTGCGCTGTCTTCTTTGAAAACAGATAACAGGCCTCGTGCAACACAGATCGAATTGCATAGATAAAGATTTTTGCGGATTTTAATAAATTAATAACAATTGTGAGGTATACTGTGTGTGCTCCAGCGGAAACGTGAGAAGCTCGGTGCAGCGTGAGTCAAATACAGTCGACTTTCGATTTATGCGGAGTATTCGTTTCATGTCCAGCGAGAGCACTAACGTCGAGGCAATGTCGAATCAACGTCAATAGGGTCGAGACCGCGTCCCAACTGTCAAATTTTAACGAAGCAATTAAAAATTCTAGAACTTTGTTTTTTGTATTACATTTTGTATGAAAATTTATTTGTATTAAATAAGTTAACCTGGCAGTTCTCTCTGTAATAAGATGTTAAAAGTATTCAGAACGTAGTAATTTAATTAAGGTAGTTGTTTCGCGACAGTAGTGCTCAAAGGTTTCTTTCAGGCAGGAACCAGCATTCAATTATTACAATGATATATCTTGATCCAATATTGTTCTAAAAAATACCCTTACGATTAATACATAATATAAAATAGATTCGAAAGATTATAATTTGAGGCGCTGTTGCCACATCTCTTACACTACACTCGTGTCCACTGCATAGGTAATTCTTCCCATTTTTCAGTTTAACTGTTTACATTGTTGAAACGGAATGGCCGAGCATCTTGATTTTACTTCCAGTTATTCGTTCTATTTTACTTTATAACATATTTGATCATTTGCGTTTGCAAACGCAAATATTAATATTTTAACGCATAATAATATGTGCAAATAATATTTCACGTGTAATAATATTACAACGAATTATATTGTTACGTGTGATAATATTTTTAACGTGTTTTACACGTAATATTTCGTGTAACATAGCAAACTTTAACATTGTTTTTTTTAGAACTTTGAGACGGTCAATTTTAATTTAATTAGCCATTATTTTGCATGTATTAATGTAAAGAGTAAACTGTCAAAATTTGAAACAATTGTCACATAAATGATTTTACGAAATAACTACCTTGATGCAAAAAATAAATTTCCAAAACTTAATTACTTTCAAAAACTGACGGTTGGGACGCGGCTCGACCCCATCGACGTCGACCCCATCAACTTTGAGACGGTCAATTTTAATTTAATTAGCCTTATTTTGCACGTATTAATGTAAAGAATAAACTGTAAAAATTAGAAACAATTGTCACATAAATGATTTTACGAAATAACTATCTTAATGCAAAAAATAAAGTTCCAAAACTTAATTACTTTCAAAAACTGACGGCTGGGACGCGGTTTCAACCCCATCGACGTCGATTCGTCGTTAGTGTTCTCACTGGGCGCGTTTCTTTACGCGGTTGAGAATAGTGTAAATGCGGCACGGAAAGAAACCGCAAGAGACACTATGCGCTGTAAAAATATTAAGATATTAATATGCGCATATTAAAAATTATTTGGCTGTCTACATCTTGCCTTGGACCTACCCTAATAGCACAGAAATATTTTAAAAGGTTAAATATATTTTTAAATCTTTTTAAAATACTTTATAAATATTTTTAAATATATTGAATCTTTTAAAATATTCCTGTGGTATTAGGGTAATAGGCTTCTCGTTTCTTATGATCTTTAACGATCCTGATCTCTAACGGCCTCTATTTGTAAAAACATTAATTTCACATATTTGCGTGAGAACAACAATGAAAGTCCAAGAAAACAAATTTTAATTTTAATCGCTGCCCCTGTCGCTACCTTTTCCTTTTCATTGGTTCGACGTTACCGTCGCTAGAAGTTCGATATACTTTTACTTCAGTAGTTCCATCAGCAGCGTGTCTTTTAAAGATATATTTTCTGATCGTGTATAAAAAGTACCGCGTAAATTCAGAGATGAGTGTATAATTTACATGTCCCTCGATACCCCACGAAAAAATGTCAACGAGTTTGGACTGGACAAAGAGAGTCGCGAGTTCAGAGAAGTCCCGCGCGACAGAGAGCAACTTTCCCGGAAATATTCATATATTAATTTCCGGGAGAGTTACTCTTCGTGATCTTCTGCATTTATTTTAATGATCCGCTTACTGCCTTTAAAAGCGAAGTCCCCGATAGAAATATTACACTACAAAATCCTGTGAGTGAGATGTGAGATAAAAAATTACCAAATGTCTTTCAAAATGAATCGAATTTTCTCGTGAAATTCAATATAATATAATACTATGAAGTGTGGAAAAGAAAGTTAAGTAATAGTGTTAAAGTACTGTTGAAAAGTAATAAAAATATTATGAAATCGACTGAATGTAACTGCACTACTTTTGAAACGATTATCGCAGAGCTATTTTTACAGAGATATCGAATAATAACGAAATGTCAATTGAGAGAGACATTTAAACGCACTTCAGGAAAACTGTATCGTATTGTTAGCAGTGTTGTGCATAGATGATTTTAAAATTAGCTAGATAAAGATAAGATAAAAATATATAAATTTATCTTAGATAAGATAAAGATGATTTCGTTTTGAATATATCTAGATAAAAGATAAAATTATATGATGATTCATCTAGATAATTTTCAGATAATATTTTTAAGACTTCATGTAAACACAGTAGAAAAAGTTATAAAAAAATTATAGAAAAATTTAAATTATAAAGGAGGATATACATAGAATATATTCAGGTTATAAGTTATATGACACACACATAAATGTGATAAATGCATGGTCTACAACACCATCCATATTTAAATAGTGTAATTGTTAAGTATTTTTATGTGGCCTTAAACCAAATTATCTGTACGTTATCTTAGATAATTTAGTAAAAATAACACTTTCTTTTATCTAAGATGCAGATATAGATAATACTTATTTTTATTGTCTATATAAAGGTAAGATAACTAATTAAAGATAAGATATGGAAGCGTGTGCTAGTGATGGCACAACTGAACATTGATCGCTAACGTAGATAAGATAACGCTAAAATTTTATCTGGATAATCATCTATATAATTTTATTTAGATAACAGTGAACACTGATTGTTAGCAAAATATTTCCATCGGGGATTTCCCGATCAATAATTTTTCTCATATTTCTCCGCAATCCGATGCTCCAATCTTCCACTTACGATCGAATATTTACTTCTATTTCGATACACAGAGAGATATATCTCTCCAGCCCGCGCTATTTCGCGCGCCATTTTACGAACGATTATACTTTCGCACGAGTTTCCGCACGTCGGGCAGGGACCGATTTGCTTTCGCATTTGTCACTTCGCTCGCCTCTATCCATTAAATCCCCGCGGATCCCGTTCCCGATAACGGCTTCGCGAGCGATATCGTAGAAACTGCCAGCCGGCGGTGCCCACGAGAGAAAATTATCGAGCGTCTACTCCCGCTTCCTTAACTATTTCCTTTTTCTCTCTCGTCTCCTTTGTTGAGACCGAAACGAAGGTCAACGCCTATGTCGCACCTATCGTGCCGAAACGCGCTTGGGCTGAAATTTTCGCCCCGCGCTTCCTTTCGTCATTCACATCGAACGTTTTGGTTCTCCGTCGTGGCGCGTTCTCGATCGATCGCTCGACGCTCGGGCGAATCTCGTCGCGGGACTTCCCCGCAGCTGCGTTCCCGCCGCGAGTTCTCGAGCGGCGGTCTCCGTCACCGAGGACGACACCGTTTCAATTTTATTTCCATTCATCTCCCCGTTCCCCTTTTTTTCTTTTCACACAGCCGACATTCCAGATATTTTTATTGCGAGCCTCTCGCGAGGAGCCTCGCCAGCGGAGCTCGCTGCGGTTCCTTTGCTTCCTTTTCAACGGCCGAAAAACGAAGGTCAGGCCGGAGGCGCGCCGAGGCCTCCGCGCGGTATTTACCATACACCAAAACGTAAAGTCGAGGTCCTCTCGTAAGGGAATCACCGTTACCAATCGGCGAGCGGAGACGTGATCGATGTCGAGTAACAAAACGTTAATTAACGATCGCCCAGCCGGCTCGAACCGTTACCTCGCCACCAGCAACGCGAATAACGCGGTGTCGTCGGCACGCGAGGATATTCCTAACGACGTCTCCATATGAGAGGCTGCTGCGAAGCGCCCGTATCCTCGCGTCCCTCCGTACGAACGCGCGATTACTCGAATACAAATGTCGCCCGCGTCTTTGTTCGCTGTTTTATTCGCTTTTCATGCAACGCGCTCGGCGTGAATCGAGATGACAACGCGTTCGTTCGGGATATAATGTACTACTTTAATATATTGGAGACGTGCGAGTCAAGGATTTTTTTAACGTAGAGTCAAATCGAAGTTCATTTTTCAATTAAAAATAAGAAGCGCTCGTTTTATGTAACGGTAAATACTGTAAAGTAATAAGTACGAGAGGTTAAAGGTGACGTTACGCGAGAAAATTGTATTTATACAGGGCTGGGAAAGTTACTTTATAAAAGTATCTAGTTACAGTTTTTTTTTGCTAAAAATGTAACTAGTTACAGTTACTCGAAAAGTGACAAATCGTTACTTTGCGGTTACTCCCTTGCGATGAAAATAAAAACATCAAATCTGCAGCATTTGAATTGTAAAAGCGTCGATAAAGGCGTTTGTGTAATGCAAGGCCTAATGCGACCTGTGGAGCCTTAAAATGTATATAAAGTAACTACTAATGTAACCATTGAATTAGTTACTAGTTGTCGAAAAAATATAACTGAGTTAAGTTACCGTTACAGATGTAGAGAAAGTAACGAAGTTAAGGAGGGTGGTTGCTGAAATAAAAATGATAAAAATGAATTCAAATTTGTAGAAAACATTCGTCTACGGGAATCTGTCCTCCATGCGAAAGTTCAAGACGATTGTCTACATGGTTGTCGAGTAATTAATTATTAAAGTTATACTATTGCATATGGGCAACATAGCAAAAGTATTACGATATCTGTAATGTAATTCTCGAAAGCATATTAAAAATAATAAAGGAAAATTAAGGCCAATGTATTTACGAGTAATGAATAAATTAACAAGTATATGTTTAATTAATAAAAATCAGTGAACAAAAGTCCGTGGAATACATCATATAAAAGATAAAACAGTATATAAAGTACGAGGCAACGCCTTTTTTTCCTTAATCCTAGGTTTAATGTAAATAAATATTTGTTAAAAGTAAATGTAAAAATTGACAATTAATAACGGACGACGTTTCGACTATACTAAGTCTTCTTCAGCGTGTAAGTATCCTGTAATAATATGTCACAATTGTTAATAAATTGATTATAATTCCTTTAACGCACGTGTAAATTATTAGGAGTTACTTGAAATGTAAAGGTTCATATTTTAAAAACGATAAGAATTTTATAAAAATAAGTGCAAATAATTCTATGCATATTTACGAAGAATTTTGACGATATAAAATTATTTGCACTTATTTTAATAAAATTCTTATTATTTTTAACATGCTCTCGAGAATTAAATTACAGATATCGTAATACTTTTGCTATGTTGGCCACGCGCCACGTGCAATAGTATAACTTTAATAATTAATTATTCGACAACCATACAAACTATCGTCTTGAACTTTCGCACGGTGGACAGATTCCCATAGACGAATATTTTCTATAAATTTGAATTCATGTTTATCATTTTTATTTGAGCAACCACCCTCCTTAAGTTAGAGTCACCGAAAAGAAGTAACTGTAGCTGTAACTTCGTTACAAGTAACGAGTTACTTCCCAACCCTGTATTTATACGCATTGTATACCTACGTGTAATGTGCAAACGTTTCGCGATACAGCGTAAGTCTTCTTCAGCTCAAAGATACCTCCATTGATTAATATTTTAAATTATCAGCTAACTGCTCGAAGGATTATTTGAAATCGCAATTTTTGAGGTCGGTCAGCATAGAGATAAAAAACAGGTTTTTTACTTCGGAATAAAAACCGAGTAAAAAACCGGTTTTTTACTATTGTAAAAACGGTTTTTAACAAAAAATTAAGAAGTTAGAGAATTTATTTTTCTTGATATTTATCGTTACAACGTTCAATGTCTACGTTATTTCGGTATTATTTAATGTCTTTGTCTTTCTGACTTTAAATATCGAGGCGTTGTTCAATGCCTATTAACGAATTCACTTGCACTAACAATAAGTGTACACTAAGTACCGAGTCTGAGGCCGTATTCATACTCCGTTCTTATATTTAGGACCATCTTAAGTATTATCTTAATTGTGTGTCTTAAACCAATCACAGAACCATAGCATCTTAAGGCATTACCCGATAAAAAATGTTTCATGCATGAACATGAATAAATATATAGAATTATATAAAAATATACGCCAAATATGTCTATACATATTTTTATATAATTTTATACAGTTCTGTATAATTTTATAGATTTATAGATGCTTTCATAATATGAAAAATGTGCAAAATCGCTTATATATAATTGTATAATTGTACAAAGTTAGGATGTCAGTGAATGTTTGGGACTTAATTTTTTGTGTAGATAGAGCGGACCAAACTGAGCCGAAAAGTCCTCGACTATTTTGCATTAATTACAAAAAATCGCTGTCTCAGCCCAGCCTCCTTTCCAGTACAAGCGGCCGGGCCGCGCTGAAACGTTGCTAGGCGCGCGAGAGTTGTTTATTAAAAACTACAACAGCTCCATATAATTAAATAAACAACTCCTCGCTTACGCTGGACGATAGGCCGGGCTAAGACGGCGACGTTTTATAATTAATAACTCGTTAATTATTGCATACATTGCAAAATGGCACATTTCCGACTTTCCGACTCAGTTTGGTCCGCTCTGTCTACATAAAACATAAGTCCCAAACATTCACTGACACCCTGTATACAAATGAGCAATTTTTTAATTAAAAAAATTTTTATATAAAAGCTGTTATTACATATAAAATTTTACATACAAAAATTTTCATATAAAGTGTATAAATCTATAAAATTATACAGAATTGTGTAAAATTATATAGAAATGTACAATATAAAGGTATGCATTTATGCATGAAAACTTTTTTACCGGGTACACTTAAGATGATCTTGAAGTAAGAACGGACTATGAATACAGAGCCACCGTCACTTTGTCGCTCTTCTGCATTTTGTTTATTTACAGCTAATCTTTGCACTTTTAAATAAATGCAAAACTGAAATTTAGAACAAGAACATGGTGCCACTTGTTCAAAGGAAATACATACCCGAGTAAAGAATGTTCAAGTTTAGAATAAAAAAATGATTCATACTGGATTTTTTAAGCCAAAGTTTCTAATTTTTTTTTTATACTTCATCACTAGGTCATCATCAGTCTTACAATTGGCTTTACGATTAAACGAGACAAAGGCGAGTTGCCAGTACGACGTGTACGTCCGAGAAACTCGTTTGTCGACTCGACTGGGCGTTTGTATTCAAAGTGTAACGAGCGGAACAGGAGCCTCGCGAGAATCGACTGCGCATCGCGCATCTTAATTCGCGGCCCGAGGATCCTGGGCGACTTCTCGCGCCCGGCGTGCGTTTTTTGTTTCATTTATTTTTAACCACACCGCCACGACTTTACGCCCGACTTCTCTATCCCGACACGCGGCGGTCGTAGAATCCGAAGGACGGGTCTTTGATTTCTCCCGAGAGGCGCAGCTCCTCCCGTCGCCGAATTCGGATCGTTATCCGGCGCCGGTCCCGTCCCAAGGAAAAGGGGACGAGAGCGGAGGCCGAAGGCGCGGGAAGCAACTTTGGGAGAATTTTACAACTTCAAAACACTTCGTTTTCCCCGTCGTCCCGCCCACCGTGGTCGCGGCCGTTAATTCTACTTGTCGCGCTCATGACAGACCCGCAACACCGGTATTCACGGCCGCTCCTCGAAGTGAACCCGCGCACAGCCTCGGTGCATTTTACATAATTATTTGGAAGCGGGGGCTGCCCGCTCCGCGTGATGAAACGCGCGAGCGAACTTCCGCTTACTTTTCTTACGGCGGGAACAACCGTGGAGACGTCCGTTCGATTTTACGCAGGGATAAACCTAGGGTTTCCCCGGAGTACGTTTTATAATGCCGCAAAACTTTATTGCGCGGCTGTAATTCTGTTTCCTCTATGTCGGACGGACGTTGTACCGGAAAATCCTCGGGAGCGATCCTTCGTCCTTCCTCCGAATCTCGTGACGCGTGACAACACGCCGGACACGCGATGATCGTGGCTTCACTGTAACAAAATTTCGCGTTAAATCCCGGTAACAAGTTTTTCATCCTGAACATGAATAAATATATAGAATTATGTGAAGGTGTACAACAGATGTGTCCATACATATTTTTACATTGTGAATTTCTACATAATTTTATACAATTCTGTATAATTTTATAGATTTATACGTGGTTTTATATGAAAAATTTTTTAGTGTGAAAAAATATAATTGTACTATTGTAAAAAGTTCGATGTAATTATAAATGAGCAATTTTTCCCGTTTAAAATTTTTCCATAGGTCTCTTAGTCAGTTAACTAATAAGTATGTAGAGAGCATTTGTTCTTTAATTTATCTTAAAAATTATGTAACCGTGGGACAACACGGCATTTCGGAGAATTTTATGAGATTTTTCGAAATTTTGCCTAAAATGTATATTAAGTAAATTACTAATAAAATGTATGATAAAATTTCAAAAAACTCATAAAATTCTCCGAAATGCCGTGTTGTCTCACGATTACACGATTTCCAGGGTAAATTTTAAAAGAAAATTCTCTCCGTGCAATTAAATAATATGTACGTCTTTGTTTTCCCTTTGAATCAGAATCAAAGCTAGACATATAGTTTAACTATTAATAAACTTACCAAGAAGTTGGAAAACCGGTCCATTTGATGCGCGATTAACAGTCCCCAATTGCGATGCGATGCGTTAATAACGTAGACATCGAACGATTTCTCGTTTCTGAACACGACCATGAGCTTATATTCTCATTGATTAAAATCTCGCTCCTTAATTTCGTATTAATATGGTTATATAATATGTATATTGTAGATAGAATAATCCTATAACGGGACCTGCGTGTCACCGTTACACGTTATTCGTTTAATTCCTATTCAAAGACCGATCGATGGGTTCGTTCTGACTGGAACAGTCGAATATATAATCAGTTGTTAACAGTTAGAGGTATTAACGTTACCGTTCTAACAGTTAGATATCTCGCGTCTATTAAAACAGCGAGTGTCATAATAGATGTACAAATATACACTTGCAATGGTAGAACGTGTTAGTACGATCGATTCCGTATTAAATTAATTTAATCGCGGCCATTTATAAAGTGTCGGGATATCAAGCTTATCCGAGCGTCATTTTATATCGCGAATCAATCGATAGACCGAGATGGTTTTCAGATAATTCGTGCTAAAAATATATCACACGGCTCGCACGAAATTCCAAGCTCTCTGTCATCGTCGCGTTAATAATTTTCTCCCTTCGTCAGTCCGTTAAAAGAAAGAAAGTGCCACTTTTATGCGCGCGTCCGCGCCCGCGACGCATGAGAATGCGTCTCTATCGGTTTTGCGATTGCTTTGCGAGATAACGATCCCGCCGGATGAAGACACGCGGCTTTTTAGCCACGCGTTCACGCACGGACGGAGCCGGGCGTCGTCGTCGTCGTCGCGGTGAAGGCTCCACGACGGTGTCAACGTTCATCCCGAGAACCGGTCGTTCATAGATCATTCCCCTCGGGCACTACGAAAATAAATCGATCGCTTTACGCTCCAAGAAGTTTCCGCGAAGGCTCGACGGAGCGGCCGATCGGCCGTCGACGCAGAAGCGCGCCGAGTGCCGAGTAAATCGCACCGTGACCGGAAAAGGCGGTACCTTAAGACACAGAAGTCCAGAGCTTGCTCGCGTCTTATTGCAATAAAAATATCGGCTGTGCGAATATTTTCCCGCGCGTATCAAGTAACACCGTGTCCGCCTGAAGCTGTGAGAAGAGATTTAAAGAAACTGAAGAAGCCCACGCAACGAGTCTAACGTTTTGTTGAAGCGTTTCCGCAACGAATTGTTTATGTTAATCTCGCGATTATTTATATTTAACGTTGTTTTGCCAACTTCTCTTTCTCTCTATCCTCTTTCTAATTACAGATTCCAAGATGGGGAAGCTGCTGTTTTCCTTGCCCTTGTTCCTGGCGCTCCTGGCCTACGGAGCAGCTGGTGCGTTTTATTTTTCACGATAAGATAAAATTAATATGAAAAAATATTACGTTAAATCATAGGCTGAATATTACGGCCTTGCAGCTCGTTCTTCCGCTTTCCTGTCATTTTTTTGCTATACAGGGTGAGTCGTAAAGGCTGTCCCAACCTTTTATCATAACAGGTGAATTACCAACCGTAACTGTAGCCAATTCGGAAAAAAATGGATTAAATCTCGTTCTACATGTCTCAGTCATGTATTGTCTAATTAGATTTCTCGAGAAATAATTATATATTATATGATTGAGACACGTAGAACAAGATTTTATCCATTTTTTCCCGAGTTGGTTATAGTTGCGGTCGGTAATTCGCCTCTTATGGTAAACGGTTAAGACAGTCTTTACGACTCACCCTGTATATTTCTCTATAATTTAATTATATTTCCTATAATTTCTTTGTGTAGCCACGAAGAAGTAAAGTTGATAAGACATTGATAGTACGTTAGAAATCCTTATATTCTAAGCATTCTGATGACGACCAATGGATGAAAATCTCCTAATTGAGGTAGCGGGATTTCTGTAAAATTAATAGGCATCTTCTGTTGACTCCACTATGAATTTATTGCCCTTGGAGCGAAATCTGTTCGGTGGAAAATTCATTGTTAAATTGCGTAATTGTTGCGAAAGGAGATTTGTGATTGAAAACCTGCTATCTCATATCAGAAACCTATCTCATAATAGAGGACTTTCCTCTAATAAATTAGATACACGTTAAGTGACGGTATGTGCATTTCAGAGGCGCCAAGGTTGGTCTGTTACTTCAGCAACTGGGCTATCTACCGTCCGGATGTGGGCAGCTATGGCATCGACGATGTTCCCGCTGACATGTGCACGCACGTTATTTACTCCTTCATCGGCGTGAGCAACGTCACCTGGGGTGTACTCGTCCTCGACGAAGAGCTCGACGTCCAGAAAGGCGGCTTCAGCAAGTTCGTCGCTCTGAAAGAGAAGCATCCGCACCTCAAGACCCAGGTCGCGATCGGTGGTTGGGGCGAGGGTGGTAGAAAGTACAGCGCGATGGTCGGCGTGAAAGCCAGACGTGACTCGCTCATCAGCAGCGTCGTCGGTGAGAGTAGCTCGAGCATGACGCTTCATTCATAGAATTGCTGGGGAAAAAAGGATCTGTTACATTTAACAATCTCGCGTAATTGCAAATAGTAAACGTCAATGCGCGGAAACTGCGGGGAGATATACTTATTGATTTAATTTAAATGTAATAAATTAAGGGGATCCTAAAGCCGTTTCTTTTATCGACAAAGAACAAAGTCGAAGGAGATTTTTCCCTTACGCGACACCTTTCTTGGATGTGAATCGCGCGATTCGAGTATGAGAGTGTTCGATAAATCTCTAATCTCGCTGGCAGATTTCATGAACAAGTACAAGTTCGACGGCTTCGATCTCGATTGGGAATATCCGGCCGCTACTGATAGAGGCGGCACCTTCAGCGACAAGAACAACTTCTTCTACTTCGTCGAAGAGCTGAGGACCGCGTTCGACAAAGCTGGCAAAGGCTGGGAGATCACGATGGCGGTGCCGATGGCTACGTTCCGTCTCAACGAGGGGTACCACGTGCCAGAGTTGTGCGAGTGAGTATCTCTTCTGTAAATTAATATTATGTAAATTAGATTAATTCACCTAATGTCATGTGCAAACGAAACTCAAAGCTAAGACTCCGTAGATGCGTTGATCAGCTGCGGTAACGCGTGCGGCGAATCGACCAATCAGAAGCTCGTCGCAAGCTTTCTGCGTTGAAATTGAAATCTTTGGACTCGTTGCCGCACACGTTGCCGCAGTTGAACGCGTTTGTAGAGTCTTAGCTTAATATATGACGCTGCAAATGTTCGTACGCAATGACTTTCTTAATCGTTATTTTATTAATTAATTGCAGACTCGTCGATGCCATCCACGTGATGTCTTATGATCTTCGTGGCAACTGGGGCGGATTCGCCGACGTCCACAGCCCGCTCTACAGGAGGCCTCACGATCAGTACGCTTACGAGAAGCTGAACGTGGTAAACTTTCGATATACCTCTTTTGTTCCAATAAAAAGACATGTACACGGATTTTCTTTTAAAATTTACCCTGAAAATCATGTAATCGCGGGACAACGTGGCATTTTGAACAACTTTACGGGAGTTTTTGAAATTGTACCATACATTTTACTAGTAAACTTTACTAGTAAAATGTATGGTGCGATTCTTCAAAAAACTCTCATGAAATTCTTCCAAATGCCATGTTGTCCCACGATTACGTGATTGTCAAGAGAAATTTTCAGAGAAAATTCTTTCCGTATGTAATTATCAATAATCAATAATCAATTCACGCACTGAGAAAAATTTTCATCGGATAAACCAATTAAATAGCATTTCCGATGGTTAATTCTTCCAATTAAATTATAGTTACATCCGATGAAATTTTTCCGCTGAAGTGCAGTTACCGATGACATATCCATTGAAAAACCGATCATATTTTTCATTGGATATACAATTTAATCGGATATATATCCGTTTGTTATTACGTAATTGGATTATCCAATTATATAGTATTTAATCGGAATTTTTTCTCCGTGCGTTGATAAAAGTTCCCACACAGCATAGAAAGATTGCAGGAAGATTGCAGAAATGTTACATTGCAAGATTGCAATATTGCAGCAACGTTGCGCAACATTGCTGCAACGTTTCTGGAGGATTGCAACAACGTTGAAATGTCCGCCCTCAGAGAGATTGCAGTGCAACATTATAGCAATGTTGCAGTGCAATATTTTTGGAATAATTTGTTGTTGTTGTACATAAGCGGAGAATTTACTAATTACATATACATCCGGGCCTTTTTCAAGGCATAGCAAGCTTTTGCGAAGCAACCTAAGGAGGTTATGTCGCTTCGCAATAGATGGAGATTGCGAGCAACACCGCACTGATCAAGTACTTAATAATTCGCGCATTATTGGTATCAACGAAAATAACATTATAAAATTCTCGTAATTAGAAAAATTTTCTGAATAGAAAATATAGTATTTTCATTATTTTTGAAACATTGCTGCAATATTGCTATCGAAAGTTTGCAATTTTATATCCCTGCAATGTCTCTGCAAGATTTCACTGCAATCTGCAAGATTGCAACGTTTCTACAATGTAACTGCAACCATCTGTGCTGCATGGGTTATGTTAAAATTCTTTACAGTACGGGGAAGGGGGTATTGAATGTTAAATATAGCATTTTAAAATAATCGGAAATCGTTTATCGATTTAATACGTGAATTTACTGACAACAATGATTCCATCTAAACGAAACTGTTATGTCCGAAAAGAAACTAGGGCGCAGAACAAGGTGGTATACGAATTTACATTTTAGATTACAATTATTAGGCCACCAACATCTTGCTCAGACCTAAAGGCGCTCTCGTTTTCCTGCCGGAAATAATTCTACAAAATTCTACAAAAAAATTAAATATAACTGCCAGCATCTAAGAAATTCCACGTAAATTTAAAAATGTTATAAAAATCAACATGAAAATGCTAGAATTGGAACACTTTTATTAATTTTTGTAATATTCTACAAAAGTAAGCAGTTGTTTTCATTCTTTAAGATTCTGTTGCTTCTCAAAATTTTTAAACTAGTAAAGTTTTGTACTAATTTTTACAAAATTGTACATTTTCATGAAATACTACGTGCAATAATTTCTTGATTTAAGAACATTGTAATTTGTGGTACTATTTTGTAGATATTTCTACAAAAAATTAATGTTTCAACGAAGATATAAAAATTTCTTCTATTTCAAGTCAATCATTCTTAGTTATCTATAGAAATTTTTTCCGCTAGGGTCGGTTGATTTAAATATATGTTAACATTGTGAATAGTGACAGCGAGTCCATTCTATATGTGAGATTATTGCCATTATTTCAGCACGATGGTCTTAAACTCTGGGAGGACAAGGGATGTCCCGCCAACAAGCTCGTCGTAGGAATCCCGTTGTACGGGCGTACTTTCACTCTCAGTCAGGGCAATAACAACTTCAAGCCCGGCACTTACATTAACAAGGAAGCGGGTGGCGGCGAACCCGGCAAATACACCGGAGCTAAAGGATTCTTATCTTACTACGAGGTACGTGATCGATCCGGAGTGGGCTGAAACGAGCGGAAGCTGAGCAATGTCAGCGGGCGCATTCGTCACGTCAAGATTCTTTTATTTTTCCAGATCTGCATGGAACTCAAACAGCCGGATCAAAACGGATGGACCAAGGAATACGATGACGTGGGCAAAGTACCCTATATGTACAAGGGTGAGCTTAATATTCCTATAGACGTTTGAATAAAAGTTTCTTATGACCTCGTGGAAATCCGATGAGCAAAGTATGGAAAAGTCGACTTAAATAGAGTGCACCGCAATGAATGACCGTTTAGAACATATTGTTTGATAATCCTACTTTTTTTACTAAATGAAAATATTATTTTTATTTTCCCCATGCATTAATTATGGCTTCAGTAGAATCAATATTTAAAGTTAAATCTTTTGTTTCGATTTAAAAAGAAGTTATATCATACATATATAGGATTATGTGATATGATCCTCATTCGTTTTTAACTTATTTATTAAGGAAATACATTCATTTTATATTAAAACTTTATATAATAAATTAATGGAGAGGCCTTCATTTGCCTACATTCCCGATTGCCAACAGCTTCGTTTGCTCACAACGTTGGCTTGTAGGCAATCGGGAATGTCGGCAACTGAAGCTGTCGGCAAAATGTTGTGGGCAAACGAAGCTGTTGGCAATCGGAAATGTAAACGGGGACCCCCCCCCCAAATTAATATATGATGAAGGTTCGGTAATATAAAATAAAATAACGTTCAAAGGAACTAACGAACCAGACACTGTTGAATTTTAAATATTAACGTTACGTATACATAAAGAAAAACCTACAGTTAAGTTGTAACAATGTTTATGCGGTGTGTCATATAAGAGTCTTTACATCAAAATTTAATGTAAAAATGACGAATTGCAGAAAGTTAGACAACAGAGTTCTGAAGAATAATCCAAAAGTAAAATTTCCAACAACTTGAGAAGCAAGAGAGTGTGGATCAAAATTCTAGAATACTAATAAGAATCTTATATTAATTATTAAATGTTTTTTCCACGTATACCAGTGTCCGGTTCGTTAGCTCCTTTGAACATTTTTTTATAAAAATATTTTATTTTTGCATCTATTTTTTATGTAAAATCGGATAAAACGTATATTGTTACCTGGTGCTCAATATAACTGAACTTCAATCTAGACAAGGTTAATTTGAATTACCAATTCTTGAACAGCAGCAGGACGAAGCCCCCAATGGGTTGGCTACGAAGACGCTGACAGTATCGTCCACAAGATGAATTTCCTCAAGGAAAAGAAATATCTCGGTGCCATGGTCTGGGCGGTCGACATGGACGACTTCAGAGGACTCTGCGGTCCTGTGAATCCTCTCATGACCGCAATTTACAACGGTCTGAAGGGTTACACGGTAACACCCACGGATTACAAGACAACTCCCAGGGTGAGGTGTTAGTCAACTAATATTACAAGAAACTCCGATTAATTTAATTCTACCGGCGATTAGTTCAACCGACAGAAGACTGCAGCAAAAGTTTTACTTATATCGTCTCTGATCTTTAATTTCCCTTTCTGTCTGTTAAATAACAGAATCAATAATCGCGTTAACACAATACTACGGATATTACTTGATAAAATAATTGTCGATTAGTTTAATCCATTACAGACCGCCAGCAATCTACGGGCTGTGGACTGCCAGAAACTAAAAAATTCAGGACATTAGATCAAAATATATAAAACTATGAAAAAAATTTCTTTCCATACTTAACATTCAAAATATCAGACCAATATGGTGGACCGAAATTAAAAAAAAAATTTTTCCGGAGAAAAGTTGCACTCGGGGGTTTTGGAGATCGCTGATTACGAAATGCATTTAGCTTCTCGAAATTCAAGATGGCGGACCCAATGTGTCTGTAAAACTATAAAATTTGCTATTTTTAAGTTTGATTTTGAAAAATAAGTCTTTTTCGTTGTTTTCATATACTCCACATTTTGGCCAAATTTCATAGCTTTGAAGAGTTTAGATGCATGTGGGTCGAGTGAAAACGAGTTTTCTTCGTATAATCTGGATTGTTACGGGATCCGATCGGCTATATTGGGTCCGCCATCTTAAATTTCGGGAATCTGAGTGTATATTCGTAATTAGCGATCCAAAGAAACTCCGTATGTAACTTTTCGCTGAAAAAGATAACTTTTTTGAAAATTTGGTTCACCACATATGTCTACTATTTTGAAAGTATGAAAAAATTTGTTTTCACTAGTTTACATATTTTGATTTAATGTCCCGAGTTTTCTTATTTCTGGCGGTTTGCAGCCTGTAGATTGCTAATGACTTATACTGGGTTAATCAGGGTTCGAAATCGCCTTGTTCAGGATGTTTCAAGAGGAAAGGTCAATATTCTGGGAGGTAATAGTACCCAGTGAGAAATGATTCGTCGATCGACGTCGAAACGACGTCGAATCGACATCGACACCGTCGAATTGACGTCGATTCGACATCATTTCGATGTCGATCGACGAATCATTTCTCACTGGGTATCGATCATTTTAAGCAAAAATGTTCGTGTGAATATACAGGGTGCTCCCGGGTTAAATGGCCAAACTTGAAAGCTGTATTTAGGACCTCAAAGCAAGAAAAATTTTCCTCTGGAAATATGCTCGTAAACGTTCCGTTCAAGAGATATTGACGTCTGAAGTTATGAACTTTTAGGAATGAATAATTTCGAAATATGACTATTTCTTTGATTCAGAATTTCTTGTCTGGTAAATATGGGTTCATCTGTCCATAAAATGTTTTGCGAGAATTGTAAATCATAAGTTCTTTGATTTAAAAACCAATCGCAAAACATACAGTACGACGGAACTTTGTTTACGAAATCGAAGGTCGTTGATAGGCTTTTATTTGCATGGTAAACAAAGCGTCGTATCATCGTACTTAGTTCGTTAAATGCTTTCGTCGAATAAACTGGTGTGAAGTGCCTGTTAATGATCTTCAATCATTAAAACGGAGAATAGTGCAGGCGTGTAACAAAATTACAGACGCACAATGTGAGTCAGCCACTCATTCTGTCATCGATAGGTGCAATGCATGTCTCCAAGCTGGAGGCCATCATTTTGAACAAAACGTTTAATAATTAAATTTTTATTATTAAAAAGCAATAGAGAGGATAAATCTAAATTATTTCGAAATTATTTATTCCTAACAGTTCATAACTTCAGAAGTCAATATCTCGTGAACGGAACGTTTACGAGCATATTTCCAGAGAAAAATTTTTCTTGCTTTGAGGTTCTAAATACATCTTTCAAGTTTGGCCATTTAATCTTGGAGCACCCTGTATATCCTATTCCCCACTGTTTCCGAGATAGAGCACAAACATGAACACTGGGAAGCGTTCCATTTTCACGCAATGTATTGAAAACCTTGGAAAACACTTTACGATTCGGAATTCTGCGTGCAGGAAAGCGTCGACGGTATTCTTCAACAGCAGCGGTAGCACTACCATCACAGAAACCGTAAACATACACTATATCTGCATATTCAACATTTGTAAATACGCGAGGCATTTTGAACATTTCTACATTGTTATCAGCGCAACAGTCAACAGACATAAGTATAAGAGTAAATTTCCGCAGACGTTTATGAAGTTGGATGAAGGGTGAAGTGTACAGAAAAAAAGTAAATACACGAGACATTCAAGTAGCTCTAGCTCGGATACAGTGGGGAATGGGACATATATTCATATGAACATTTTTGCTTAAAATGACCGATACTATCACCTCGTAGAATATTGACCTTTCATCCTGGGACACCCTGTATAAATGCCGCATATTCAAGTAAGACGTCCTGCTATTAAGAGTGCGAGAACCGAATGTAGGAATCACGATTTCTTTTCAGCCCGAGTGGGACAGACCACCCAGCACTACCCCCTCGACAGGTGAGGAAAAACCGAAACCACCTAAACCCACCACGAAACCCGAGGTGACCACCGAAGTACCTCGTCCTACGCAGTCTACGTCGAAACCAGTGGATGAAAACGAAGTTCAGTGCAACGGCCAGAGTATCATCCCCAGTAAAGATTGCTCAACGGTACGCTCGTGAATGCACACTTCTTCTAATCGAGCAATATTTTTAACGATTATTTCGAGATATGTCACAAATATATGCGCGCGTTATTGATTTCTGACAGTGAGTGAAATTTAAATCTCTGCGACTCTAAGCTATTGTATTATATTATCACACGTCGAAAAAGTATTTCTTCAAAATTAGCTTCTTTTGACGTTCCATGCTTGTATTGTTTAACGTTTGCACTGCAGACGCAACATTTAAATAACGTGTGTTCTTTTGCAGTACTTCGTCTGCAATCACGGCAAACCGATCAAGACGAAGTGCCCGGTTGGTCTGATCTTCCAAGTCACCAAGCTCATTTGCGATTGGCCGGCCAACGCCGATCGCGCGGAGTGCAAAAATATCTAATTTTTCGGTGATTTGACTCAATCGTTCAGCGTTTTTATTGATCCATACATCTCTCAGATCCGCGGGGCAGTTTATTGCGATAATTCCATATGACAGAACATTCGTTACATGTTACTATTTGTTGTTGTGCGCGAGAGCGCGTGCGATACGAATATCGCCGCGAGCCACAATAAATCATCCGCAGTTTATCAAACGACTGAGAATTTTATTAGATGCATATTCCTATCCGTTATAATCCTTTTTTTTCACATTGTTCAACTTATTTAGCATGTAGAAAATTTTACGTTTAAAGTAGGAGGGAAACTTTAATTGCTTTTTAACAATTAAATTAGTTAGGAAAAAGTAGAGGAAGGTGGGAAACTCCACTTTGTTTTTAAGTGATTTCTTGTAAATTATAAGTTCAAGTTTTTCAATCTTGGCTTAGATTCCTTGGTCGATTGACAATCCATTTCTAAATTTCATAATTCTCCATGCTTACAAAACAGCTGTATAAAGCAAATCGAGAAGTAAACGATTGAGTAGTACGACATAATCTGCTGGTAATATAGACCTATTCTTTAATTGTGGGAAATGAAAAGAAATTCATAAAACGAAGAATAACTTTTAAAAAAGTATTTTATTTATTAATGATGGAAAATAAATCACTATTATTGTAAAAAAATCAAAAATTAGTAAAAGAGAAAGAATTGTTATCTTTGCTGACAAAAATCGCAAATGTATTCCTTTTTTTCAGCTTCTACATACTCATTGTAGGCCTAGACACCTGCACACATGAGACATTGAACCTACAGCTACCTTGGAAGTCCGTAATGCAAACGTCATAATTTTGTGCAACAATAACGCCTTACAGAAAAACAAACAAGACTAAATATGTTGGATAACCTTACATACATAGATAAGGTGTCTAGTATTAAAATAAGTTACTTGTTAATTACGAACAGTCGAAAATTAACAAACAATAATTAATCTTTCAATGGACCATAACTGGCAACGTGTTTTTAACACAGAAAATTTATTGCGAAAAATATGCCCTTAGCCCAGGGTTTGAATCTGGACCTCTCTACACTCTAGGCTGGCGTCTCACCAATTCGACTACTGCAGCACAGATGGTTGCAGTTACATTGCAGAAACGTTGCAATCTTGCAGATTGCAGTGCATCTTGCAGAGACATTGCAGGGATATAAAATTGCAAACTTTCGATAGCAATATTGCAGCAATGTTTCAAAAATAATGAAAATACTACATTTTCTATTTTTAAAATGTTTCTAATTACGAGAATTTTATAATATTATTTTCGTTGATACCAATAATGCGCGAATTATTAAGTACTTGATCAGTACGGTGTTGCTCGTTGCTCGCAATCTCCATCTATTGCGAAGCGACATAACCTCCTTAGGTTGCTTCGCAATAACTTGCTATGTATTGAAAAAGGCCCGGATGTAATTAGTAAATTCTCTGCTTATGTACAACAACAAATTATTCCAAAAATATTGCACTGCAACATTGCTATAATGTTGCACTGCAATCTCTCTGAGGACGGACATTTCAACGTTGCTGCAATATTGCAATCTTCCTGCAATCTTTCTGTGCTGTGTGGGTGAGGCATGTGGTAATATTTATTGCAATAAGCAGTACTTATAATATACTAGTGAAAAATGATCTCATTTTAAAGAACAAAAAACCGTTGAATTCGTCTCGTTGTCAGCTGTAACTTTTATTTCGAGAAAAAAATCGAGTTTTATTTAGAAAAATAACAGCCATGATGGAATCTGTATAAAGTGGCGCAATCGCGAACAAATTGACATCGCTCACTTATATCCCCCTTGAGGTCAAACAACTTTTGTAGGAAACTTTTTTTTTTGTAAAAAAACGTAGGAAATAAAATATTTGGGGTGAGACATTAAAATTGTTCACCCTGTATATCAACTAAATCATCAATAATTGGTCGACACGGTTGATACGATCTCTTCTATACGTTAAATTGATATGTATGCATCTATAGATGTTAAACATACGTCGATAGCGAGTATTATGCGGATCTCTATCGATTATCTTGCAAAGATCAACGAAGAATCTGGTCGCCATCAAATCAAACGATCGGAAAAATCACGATCGATATCGATTAGATCGTCGACTTGTGAACCTGGGTCAGCAGGTTCCATACATTGCTACCTTTTCTTCTATCAGTTCGCTCACACTCGCGCACAAAATCTTTATATTGCTTTATATTGCATAACCAATATGAACGTATAAAGGAGAAAAATGTTACGTGTAAGAATAGTTTCGGGTTGAAATCCATTTTAAGATGTGAATAAATCAATAAATAATTTGGAGACATGAAGTTAAAATACATCTCTCTAAAACGTGGTACTTCTGTGAGTCGGAGAGTTCCTCTTTCTACACATATGTGGAACACATTTATACATAATATCTATTTTATCGTACAAAATGTAATATTCATAATATATATTAGAATAGCTTATAGAGAATACGAGTGAAAATAACTTGTCAAGAGTCTCGTCGGCAGGTCGTGAATATAATCGTAGATTATTCGCGCGCGCGCGCGTTCTCGCTTGAGATCGCGGAACTTTCCTGCGTCGCGAGGATCACAGGCGATCGTTTTCTCCTTTCCGTCGCTATTGGCAGCGCAACGTGTACAGGAAAAAAAAGAGATGGGAAAAAACGCGATTTGACGTTAACAATGCGTGACGGTTGGCGCAAAAAATATGCTCTCGAATATGAAGTCAAGAGTGGTGAAAAAGCAAACAGAACTCTCTTTCCGCTCCTCTAATCCGCCCTACCAAAACGCTTTCCATTCGCGCGAGCGGTCCTCGCGTGAGTGAATACGTAAATTTTTAGCGGAAAAATCGTACGTGTGTCCCAAGCACGACACCCCAGAGTGCCAAAGATCCGGAGCCTTGATTGACACCTGAATGTTCTCGTATGCATATAGAGCCACCCTCTGCCGCGCGCGATCTCTCTCTCTCTCTCTCTCTCTCTCTCTCTCTCTCTCTCTCTCTCTCTCTCTCTCTCTCTCTCTCTCTCTCTCCATCTCTCCTTCTCTTTTATCCCCCGAATCTCCACGCTGCCTCCTTCTTCCACATTCTGTTACATCGCTTTTATCCGGAAGCGGAACTTGATGGCTGTTATAATTTAACGAGCACGTTTCTTTCTCCAGTTGCCACGACATTTGCAAGAGTGAACACCGGCAAAGCCCACGTTCCTTTCTTCCTCTTCTCTTATGCTGCGTAAGGCGGTTCCTTCTCATTCCGCGACAATCATCGCGTTTTTTTCTTCCTTTTTTTTCCTCTTTCCGATCGAATAATGCCGCGAAAACGAAGACAAAAAAAAAGGAGAGTGAGAAAATCGAGCGTGCAAATGAAATCGATGACGCGTTTCATGTGTCGGAGGGTGAGTGGCGCAACGGTTTCCAAAAATTAGAATAGCACCCTGCTAAAATATAATTCCAACGATAGTCGTTGGCTCGGCCTCGGCGCCTTCCTCGCGACAATTGTTTCCGTAGACGTTTCCCAATCGATGCCCTACAACCTTCTGTCGTACATTCTCGTAGAGTTCATAAGGGATCCACGCGGGGTAGGTACAGGATATTGACAATAATCCCGTCTGAAAATTGTACACGTTTTAATAGAAAAAAATTTTAAGCGTTAAAAATTGTTTTAAATCGAAAATATTTACTCGTAATTTTTAGAATTTTATACTCGACCCAAGGAGAAATAAAGAGCCGAGATGACGTCAACTTGATGTCATATTGACCAAATTTATGCGCCATATTTTGGAAACTCTTTCTAGTTTTCGATACGATAATTTTGGATATGAAAAGAAATAATATAACATATGTGAGATATTAATTAAACCATAAACTTCTGAACGTAACAAGCGCGCGTGCCGATGCGGTGCCATCCGCGGGACATATAAATAATTGCATTGTTGTTGGTGTTTCGGGGCTGGCGACCCCGCGTCTAATTTTTTTCTATAGCCTGGGACCTGGGACACACGAGGGGACATAAGGGAGAGGCGGCGAAAGGTCACGGAACCCACTTTTATAACTCCATCGACAATTTTTCGGTTACCCTCTTCGCTATTTTCGATCTACTCCGCACGTACGTTCGATCGCGCACTCATATCCTCCCGTTTGATTTATCTTCCAACGCAGAGCGAGGAGACTCTCGGTGCTTTTCCGGTAAATAATTTCAACCACCGCAACATGTGCGCCAACAAGTCTATCGATTAGCGATAAATCACTCGGTGATTATCGTCACGATTTGTCACGTGGCAGTGTATGATTATTTAAAAGATGAATTACACACACACAAAGCGCTTATACTAACGTAACGCTACATACACGAGCATAATAAAGAAAAAAGCAAGACACACACACACACACACACACACACACACACACACACAGTTGAACAATTTGTGTTAAATTTTACAGATGTCGCATATTTCAATCGGTGCACGGAAATGTTTTAATATAATATGAATATGTTAAATTGTGATACTAAGTTAACATTTTAATATGTTACTATATGTTAATATTTTAACGCAAACTAAATGCAAACCTTAAAATAGATAAGTTTTGTGTAAAAGGAACACATTTTTAACGATATAATTAGCTAAGAAAAAATTTACTTTTACATTTTACACGTGTACAATTCAAGCTTTTATATTATAGAGTAGAATGAACATTTTTTTCTGTGAACTTTAATAAATAACTTCTGTCTCTATAATAATAAATAATACTATGGAACATATTATAACTGTTGTGTAAAATTAAAACTAGATGTACATTGTGTTACTTTTTACAGTTGTTTTAATCATTTAACACTTGAGTTTAATTGACATAATATTATACATAAACAAGAAATCACGAAGAAAAATAAGTTTGCTCGCACAATACATTTTATTCTGTCTTAAAAAAATTAGTTATTATACGGACAACAATGTGATTTGTTAAGAATTAACTAATTTTATTGAAGTTGAAAAAGTAATTTTGCTAAACTGACAAATTATTTAGCTGTAAGAACAAAATAATTTCTGTTCTGCTGAAAATGTTTAGCTGTATTGTTGAAAAATTCGTTATAATAACAAAACTTTGTTATTATTACGTCGAATGCAGTAGCAGCAACAGTTTCGCCGTAACAACAAAATTATTCTTTTTCGTACACAAATTTTCAGCAGCGTGTGTATGTACTTATAAAGCATTTGCTTTTGCAAAGAAAAACTTGTAGGAAAAAAAACCAAGAAAAATACAAGAACAACAACACGTAAACAGCCGCGTGCCGTAATCTGATAGCGTCGTTCTCCAGTAAGTGGGTATTTTGAGCTATCAAGCAATTGCGTCGCAATAAAAACAAACGATTATTCACGCAAACAGACATGAGATTACGCTTTCGCTTTATGCTCCAGCTATACAAAACGAATGTCCCCGCGCTTCTGCCATCCGCTGAAAGGGTTCGCCTCTTTTTCTACTCGCGTGACGCATTGTGCAGCGAGCGAGCCACTCGCCGCCGCGTAACGCGTAATTTCAGCGAGCAAAAACGCGTATCGTTTCGCCGCTCCGGCATCGTGCCGGCGGCATGATCCGATTCCGCCCCGCGTCCCATGTAATCGTGCCCTTTTATGCTAATCGGCAACCCTTCCGCGTTTAACCAGCTGCGCCCCGCCGTCATTGTCTCGGCTCGCCGTGGAGATTTTTTCTCGCTGCGTCCACGAGCCCGTTCCGCCGGGGCGTCTCGCCGTGAAAAACGCACGCGGCCGTCCCCCGGCCCGCGCCACCCGTGGGTCCCGCCGCTTTTTTCCACCGCGCCGTCGTCGGTGGTCGAGAAGAAAAGGAAAAAAAAAGGGTTGCGCGCTCCGAGGGGCGCGCGCGTGGGGTGAGACGTGAGTCGGGACGACGAGAGAGGGGCTTATAATGAGAGATACGCGACGCCGATCCGCGGTGAGAGATCGGCGTAAAGCTGAGACTCCATAGACGCGTTGAGCTGCGGCAACGCGTAACGCAACGCGTGCGGCAACGCGAGTTGACCAATCAGAAGCTTACCGCAAGCTTTCCGCGGTAGCCCGCGTTGTAATTGAAATCTTTTGATTCATACACTTGCGCATGTATGGAGTCTTAGCATTAAGCTGAAATTAAGCTTAAAGCTAAGACTCCATAGACGCGTAGAACTGCGGCAACGCATGCGGCAATGCGATTCGACCGATCGGTCGCAAGCTTCCTGCGTTGAAATTGAAATTTTTTGATTCGTTGCCGCACGCGTTGCCGCAGTTCAACGCGTTTATGGAGCCTTAGCTTAACGCGCTTTCCTCAACGACGTGCTCGTTGACACCGCGTACGCGGCAAATGGACGTACGCGTCTCCGTCCCACGAAGACCTGCCCTCCTTGCGCAGGAGAGGGGAAGCCTTTTAACCCTTTTACCCTCGAGGACATGCGCGTTGCGGCCGAGCGTCGCAATGCAACCACGGTAATTGCTGCACCCGAGACAAAATGGCAGGCTCGTCGAGAGCGATGGCGTGTTTCCTTCGCGAATTATTCGCGACCGCTCGATCCTCGTGCCTTTTCACATTCAATGTGACACAGGAAATCGATTCGTTCGCGAGAGCGCTACAACGAACGTCCTTCTGTGGCGAGAGAGAGAAAGAAAGGGAGAGAGAGAGAGAGAAAGAGAGAGAGGGAGGGAGAGAGAGAAAGAGAGGGAGAGGGAGGGAGAGGGAAAGAGAGGTGAAGATGAACTCGAGGCGTGAAATCGTAGCAATTGCACTGCCTTTTGCAATTAACAGGCAACGGTCTGACCTAAACGAGTCTAGCGGTGGGACTTGGACGTTCTATAGAGACGACTCGCGGCGGGGAGCAAGTTCGAAGAGATTCATTCGACTTAACACTAGAAGCGTAATAGCATCGTCGGCAACCCCTATCGAGGGCGCAAATCTCTGATTAACGGCTCACCCGTTCGCTGATGACCGGTCATTCCGCCATACGGCCGCTCCGAGAGAGCGCGAGCTTGCACTTGGGCCACCGGAAGGAGAGAAGCAATTACCGCGGCGGAGGATTTTCAGGGAAGGCGAAAGAGGAGCGTATTGCGGGCTCCGTCGGGGTTCTTCCTCGGGGTCGATGGCGAAGCTCGCTTCGTAGTTAGCGGGGCGTGTCTTCGGTTTCGTTGAATTAAACATCTTGCCCGCTTCAATCAGCCCGTTCCTCCTCATCCCTTTTCCGCCGCCCTCCCACCCGCGACTGCCGCGATTCCGGAAAAAGCCGCGCTTCTTTCCTTTTCACCCCTTGACGTTCCCCCCTCTGTCTCTTCACATATCCATCCGCTTCCGCGGGATGTTCCTCGATGCCGCGAACAAACTGCGAGACGCCGTAAGATGAGGAAGGCGTAAATGAGTTTAAGGGCTCGTTTCGTCTCGAGATCTATTTCTTCTTTGCTAACCTTCGCAATCAGTCCTCGCTCCCGCTCGCGCAATCGCCCGAAGCCCTTGTTTTCATGGGATCTCCGCGCTTGAGGAAACAAATTTGCAATAAAAAAGTACGGAGTCGACGATGGCAAAGGGACGTGGTCGTTGGAAATAAATAAGCTTCACGTTATCGATTATTGAGATTCGCGACGTCGAGCTCTCGCGACTGTTAAACGTAAGGTTGGTTCTACATTGATCGTACCGCAGCGTCGCAAGTTATAGATTCGACCAATCAGCGTCAAATTAGGTCCTGAGCAAAAAAGATTGTCGTAACCGTCAGCGTCTTAAATCGAAAGGAACTGTCGTAGACGTATGTCGCCTCGAGATGCGATACGACATACGTCTACGACAATTCTTTGTGCGATGACTTCCGACACCGTCTTACGTTTTACAACAGAACAATTACGACAATCTGCTCAGGCTGATGGGCAGAGAACGATCCGTGAACGCTTAAAGACTGTCTTAATCGTAGACGTAAGGCAAGGCAAAGAAAAACGTAAGTTGTATACCGTAGCCTTTCACAACTTACATATATGACGTAAATCAGTGTCGGAAGTCAACACACAAAATGTCTCGTAGACAAATGTCGCCTTGCGATGCGATACGACATACGTCTACGACAGTTCCTTGTGCGTTAATTTTGACACCGACTTACGTCTTACAACAGAATCGTAAACAATTACGACAATTTTTCGACTCAGGGTGATGGCAGAGAACGATCCGTAAACGCTTAAAAACTGTCTTAGTCGTAGACGCAAGGCAAGGCAGAGGTCATATGCAATAACCTTTTATAACGTTTGTGTCGTAAATCAGTGTCGGAAGTCAACACACAAAAAGTGTCGTAGACGTACATCGCCTTTCGATGCAATACAACATACGTCTATGACAGTTTCTTGTGCGTTAATTTTGACACCGACTTACGTCTTACAACAAAATCGTAAACAATTACGACAATTTTTCTATTCAGGGTGATGGCAGAGAGCGATCCGTAAACGCTTAAAAACTGTTTTAGTCGTAGACGCAAGGCAAGGCAGAGAAATTAAACTTAAATCGTATACAATAACCTTTTACAACTTACGTTTGTGTCGTAAATCGGTGTCGGTAGTCAACACACATCTATGGCAGTTTCTTGCGCGTCAATTTTTGATACCGTCTTACAACAGAATCGTAAACAACATCGTATAACAACATTTCTGCTTAGACTGATGGCAGAGAAAACGATCCATAAACGCTTAAGGCTGTCTTAGTCGTAGATGTAAGATGGAGCAGAAAAAATGTAAGTCTCTCTCTCTCTCTCTCTCTCTCTCTCGTATACAATAGCCTTTTACAACTTACATTTGCGTCGTAAATCGGTGTCGGAAGTCAACACACAAGGAATTATCGTAGACGTATGTCGTCTTGCAATGCGATGCGACATACGCCTACGACGGTTGCGAAGGCAGAGAAATAATTTGTCGATTGGTGTCGAAACGATGTCGATTCGACATCAATTTGATGGTGTCGATGTCGATTCAACATTGTTTCGACATCGATCGACGAGCCATTTCTCGTTGGGTTCTTGTGTGTTTAATTTCGACACCGATTCACGTCTCAACTTCATCTACAATAGTTGCAGTGGCAAAGTCGTAAGCGTTGCAACTGACGGCAACGGGGGATTCAACCAATGCAATTGGTTCAATCCCTCGTTGCAACGCTTGCGACTGCGACTATTATAGATGAGGTGTTGAGCCAGTTCTACGATACGTCGTATGTTGCTGCCGGATGTCGGGACGTAGCCGATGGACCAATAAGGCCTGTTATACAATACGTTATGTGTCGCTGTCGAATGTCTGGACGTAGCCAATGACCATCGGTCCACTGAGAAAATTTCTTTTCAAAAAATAAATTTTCTCATCGGATTATCGGCTACGTTCCGACATCCGACAGCGACGTACGACGTATTGTAGAACAGGCCTATTGTAGAACAGAACAAATAACAGCGATACCAAGTCGCCCAAGTAATATTTAGACGTGTAACGAGAAATGCGAGTGCGTACGTAAATCCAACGTTAAAACTACTGACTCTGCCTCCCCTCCCCTCTTTTTCTCTTCCAGACAGGCGTATAAGTCCTGGCCTCAGGTGTTGCACGCTCGACGGGGTGTTTATGCCGGTAGCACTTTGCTTTTACCGAAAATTTATTTTCTTTTGTTACACGGCACGTCCCACTCGTGCGGCGGGAGATAAAGAGAGGGGCAGGTGACGCATAAAGCATAATGAACTTCTAACGACACCGGTAGACGCGCATCGGGATAATTGAATTCACTCGAAAAGACTATCGAGGAGACAGAGACAGAGAGAGACAGAGAGGGGGGAAGAGAGTGAGGATGGAGGGGCAGGGAAGAGAGAGGGGAGAGAGAGAGAGAGAGGGGGAGAGAGAGAGAGAGAGAGAGAGAGAGAGAGAGAGAGAGAGAGAGAGAGAGAGAGTTCTTACATCATTTGGTATCTTGTCGAGCGTACGTAGTACGATGAGAGCACGGAATTAACATCACTGACACGCGAGGTAATACGTCAACGGGAACGATTTCGGAGTGGCTCTCGAGAGGTGTAAAGGTTTCGCGGCGTATCAGGCTTTTTGTGTCAAATCGATCTGCACTCGATTGAGAGAGGGTGTCACGGGGCCGCATAACACTCGGGGCGTCGTAAAAAACGATGTTAAAGGGTATCCACGCCCACTTACGAATTCTATATCGAGATATTTCCCGCAATATCGTTCGTCCGCTCATGAGGCGCGTGCTACACGCCATTGATAATCATGATCATCGCGGCCCTCGTGGTCTGCGCAATTGCAAGATTTATGTTCGCGTGATTTATTATTAACTGTCGACGCTATTTTCCTATGAAGAAAATGACATATCAACAATATCAGTGTAATTGAAATAAAATGATTAAAATGATATCAGTATTAATGAATGAAAAACATGAGACAGTTGTCTTAATAATCTGGATATTTAATTCAATGCTTAAAATTAAAATCCATAGCAAGTGGAATTGAGTGAATTGTTTACGTTCGTGACAGCCCGTGACATCAACGTTTAATTCAAGCAACTTTATTATTTTTAATTCAACATTTCCCGTATAGTCGTTTTATAGCGTTTAATGTACAGAGATTTTAGGTCTTGTTTCTCTGGCAAATGTAGATAATGATCGGGTTTCCATTTTTTAGCAAAAAGACTTGCATTAAAAATAACAATCGCGAACAATCGAATTTTGATTGGAGTCAACCTCTTTTAAACACGCGCCAGAATGTAATAATACGCTCTTCTAGCATCACGCGTGTCTATTTACTGAAACCGAATCTCCCGTACTTTAGCGTGTTCGCGAACAAATTACCCTACGTTTCTCCAAATGTGAAGAACGTAGTATCGCAGCATCGGAAATTCGGGGCGGGGTAACGATAGTCACGTCGAATTGAAGAATTCGTCGGCCTTGCCTTCTCCGCGCCTTCCTTTCTCTTCCTCGACTATCAATCTATACTCTCCGACTCCGGCTCGGCCGTCTCCACCCCCTTATTCCTTTATCCTTTCAACTTCCTTACGGCACGGCAAAGACGCGGCTCGATACGGCCCACGGCCGAGTTACTCCGTGCGGCGCTCCACTCGAGAAGTCCACCCCGAAGATTTGATCGGGAGAGAGAGAGAAAGAGAGAGAGAGAGAGAGCGAGAGAGAGACAGAACCGGAGAGAGAAAAAAAGGAGAGACCCACGCCAGCAAAGTGGAGCGAGGGGCCGAGGGTGGGACCCCAAGCGAGCAGGCAATCCTGCTCCACACCGTAAGGCACCCTCGCGCAATGCGCTGCCACGCACCCCCGGCCCGCGCCCCGGACCATGAAAAAAAACTCGGCTACCCCTAACGATTTTTTTCCCTCAACCCCATCTCGACGCACACTAATTACGTTTTTAAGCGAAATTACTTCGCGAGGCAAGCGCGCGCGCGCAGGGCTTCGCCGCCGACGGTAACGGCCCTGGGCCGGGGCGCAGGGTGGCGAATGAGAAATACCGTGGGGGTAGAGGAGCGCGCTTTTTTCCCTTCTTTCTTCTTTTTTTTCCTTTGTAAGAACGGAGTGTCCCGAGAAGAGAAGTACCAGAGAACGCGGGTCCGCTGCCTGCCTTTCCCTTCGCTCCTCGAACGACGACGTGCGCTCTGATTACGAAATGTTAAACGGCATCGCCACCCCCGGCGGCGGCTCGTTACTCATCCAAATTTTATTCCTTCTGGCAATTGGCCCGGCGAGGTAGAGCACTGCCGCTGCCTCTCGCGGAAAAGAATAGCTTGCTGGGTCAGCGCCGGTGGCTGCGGCCAGGCCTCACCGAGGCTATTCTTCTGATCCTCTTTATTCCCGACCCTCTCGCGATTACCAGCGGGATTCTCGTTTTGATAATTTCACCGGCGGCGGCTCCTCGCCTTCAACGGCCCCCGCTCTCTCGCCGGGATAATTTGCTTTCCTCACCAAGGAATCCTCAAATCTGCCCGCAATTTCGTGCGCGCTCGGAAAATCAGCCGCGACGCATTCGCACGTAACTTATACACGCGTCTGGCGCTTTCTCACGGAAAAAATGCAGAGCCGGCAGTAGGCGCTTCGTCCTATCTCGTGTCGTATCAACTTTGCCGTTCGTCCTCAACGCGTCAGCAACGTGACCACCTCGCGCCCCGATTCCGTCGACTGTCGGCGGGGTTAAAGTGAAATGAATCACCGCGAGAACCGGGCAACTGAGGAATCTCGTAGACCTGATATTCGCGGTCTCGCGCGCGGGGTGCTCAGTTTTATTCCCGGAGCGAATTCCGCGATCGACTCTTTTCTAATTTATCGGACCGATTCCGTTTATGCGCGCGTACAAAAGTTGCTCGCATATCATGAATAATTTTTGGTCGTCTCTCCCTCTCTCTCTCTTTCTCTTTGTGGGTCGATCTTCGCATTGCCGGCTAGGGTTAGACACGAGGGTGCAACCGGACCTAGGCTCTCGCACTGCAAATCCCTGTAGATAAAAAGTCTGCACCCACCCCAGGCGCTATCACCCCAAGCGATAGTAGTGACTCACCCGCCATCACCCAACCCATTTTTTTTCAACCCCTCCGTGGCACAGATCCGTGGGTCCGTGGACGGGAAGGATGAATCCTTTCGCCTCGTGTCGCTCCTTGTACTTCGGCCTCCGCTGTAGGAAAGAGTTCGACGACCCGCGTTTTCAGGCGATCCCCAAAAGCCTCGATGATAGGTATTGCACGTGATTTATATATAATACATATATTTGTAACAGCATCAGAAGCTGCGTTTTAGAAGAATTACGTAAAAGCCTTAACACAACTTTTTTTAAATCTAACTGTTGATTTTGCCACTTTTCGATAAAGAAACTGAGAAAAGGATTTAAACTTTCGTTTATTAAACATTTTGGAGAAAAATCCACTTTTTTCGCTGTAGATACATCGGAGAAAGATCCACTGTTCACGCAGTCGATGCGTTTTTCGGTCCTCGGGAGGGAGGCGGATACTAATCGTATTAATATTTCGACCCGACGTAGCCCGCATGCGATTGTGCGTTCCACGTTTCCACCCCGATCCGTACCGAATTCCAATTTGTGAGACTCGAATTACCACAAATCCCTCGAAATTCTGTACATTTTATTTGCTTACTTGATCGATCGCGTATAATCGTGAATATTAAAGCAACAGAGGGCGAAATTAAATCGGAGCTTTATGTACAACAGATGCAGCGACGAAATGCAGCGATAGAAAATTATTAAATGATTAAATGATACAACAGTTTTACATTCTCGAGCGCGTAACATTATGATATTACGTGTGCAATAAGATAGTTACTCGATCTCGCTCGTCTTTGTTTAATGTAGGTAATACAAAATTAAATTATAAATAGATAAGGATGGACAGGCTACGAAACATAAAAATTCCAAAATTAAAATTTATACGAATCTGTCTTAGCCCATCCATTCAACAATAATGCTATTCGATAAAAAAGGACGTTTTATTTTAAGAGAATCTAAATACTAAACAGGAAGTTGTTACATTGATTATGTTTAAAAATATCTTTATATTTAAATATAGAGCCTACTGTGTAGAACTTGTGATTTATACATATATAATAGAATTATATACCATTAAGGATTTACTACTCTGAGAGAAAATATTCCGGTCTATTTAATCGGATAATTACATATTAACAAACGGATAGGATATTCGATTAAATTGTATATCCGATGAAAATGTGATTAAATTTCATTACCCATACAGCACAGATGGTTGCAGTTACATTGCAGAAACGTTGCAATCTTGCAGAGACATTGCAGGGATATAAAATTGCAAATTTTCGATAGCAATATTGCAGCAATGTCTCAAAAATAATGAGAATACTATATTTTCTATTTAAAAAATTTTTTTAATTACGAGAATTTTATAATGTTAGTTTCGTTAATACCAATAATGCGCGAATTATTAAGTACTTGATCAGTGCGGTGTTGCTTGCAATCTCCATCTATTGCGAAGCGACATAACCTCCTTAGGTTGCTTCGCAATAACTTGCTATGTATTGAAAAAGGCCCGGATGTAATTAGTAAATTCTCTGCTCATAAGCATGTACATATACAACAACAAATTATTCCAAAAATATTGCACTGCAACATTGCTATAATGTTACACTGCAATCTCTCTGAGGGCGGACATTTCAACGTTGCTGCAATCCTCCAGAAACGTTGCAGCAATGTTGCGCGATTGCAATATTGCAATCTTGCAATGTAACATTTCTACAATCTTCCTGCAATCTTTCTGTGCTGTGTGAGTAATATGAAATAGCGGAGTTTCTGTTAACTTAATAGACATCACCTATTGGTTCCACTATGAATTTATTGCTCTTGGAGGGAAATCTGTTTGTGGAAGCTTGATCGTTGTATCGTGTAATCGTTGCGAAAAAAGATTTGTGTTAAAATTCGGATGTTGAAAACCTACTAGCTCATATTAGAATCCTATCTCATAATAGAGGACTTTCCTCTACGTGAAGAACTGAAAAATTTGAATTCACCCATACTTAAAATATATGAATATTACAACGAATACACATATCAAAACATTCTTTTTATATTTAATTAATATTAAATGTAAAATTGTGGATAAAATTCTATCGCAAAGTCTAACGCGAATTATACTTCAATAGATCATCTAAGATACGCTTAGTACAAACTATTCAACTGTTACGTGTAAATTTAATTTAATTTTTTAATAATGATCGCCATGTTATTTTATTTTTAAAATATTAAATTTGAAGAGAGATATTTGTTCTTGTTGTCCTCAAAATAACATGTTTCAAAAATGTATCGGACATATCGAGTTAGATGGTTTTTTTTAGATAACCTTTCTATTTTCGAATTTCTGAAACTATAATACAAAATTTAGAAATTTTTGAATATACTTGATTCTCTCTTAAAAATTGACTACACTGTTTAAAGAAAATATACACGAGAAAAAAAGATAATCGTTTAATTGTTTGGACGCGAAACGCTATCCCGCAATTGCTTTGTCATGTCGCAATTTGGAAAAATTAGCGGTTAATATTCTGGCATATTATAACTGACGTAGAAATTAAGGGCGTTGGAGACATTTTATTACATTCGAAATTAAGCATATTATTAGAATTTTCAGCATTTAAAGAGAATTCGTTGCATCTATTATGATTAAAAGAACATTTGCGATTAACATAAGGTCTATTGTTTCTCTAAACGATTAATTAACTTTTTCTATCGACCTTGACTGGCCTGCATTTATTACGAAGAGATAAAAATACACTACGTTCCGGGCCCTTTCCAAGTGAAATCTAAAATTTAAATAATAAAGTTGAGAGTACGTAGTGTCATAGGGGGACAATCTGCAAAGCAAACAAGCAGGTCACGCATCGTCAAAAGTAAAGACAGTCGAAAAGTTACAATTGAAATATCCTGTCAAGCATGAATAATTGTAAGCTAATGGAGAGGACTGTACATTTGTGTCATCCAGCGGCAACTCTGAAAAGCTAAACTTGGACAAAGTTCTAGAATCGTGGACACAGGCCTTAAGGGGAAATTAAATAGACAAGAGACACAGAAGATTTTTAATTCGAGTAACTCGTATTGAACGTCATGGGGCAAATCAAATGTAACGAATACTGAATTGACACTCGAGACGTATTTACTGAATCGTCGTATATACATCTCGAAATTGACTTCGGCCAAGTTCCTCGGTAGAAATTCAATAAACGCGGGCGTGAAAGTCGGCCAAAAACCTCTTGGAAGACCGAGACGGGTCGACGGGAGCGCCGCGCGGAATACGAAGACCCGCGATACGCCGCCCGCTTTCGGACACCTTCCTGTGCCCTCCGTAGGGTCCGTTAATGGCCTCTCATTTGACCTCGTTCCGCCTTACATCGTTCGTCGGATAACCGAGTATCTTCGGCGCTCAGCTCCTCAGTATCTTCCTCGCTTCCTTTTTCTCCTCTTCTCTATTATTCATTCCCCCTTACTTAAACCGTGAACTTCCTCGCAGGCGAACGAGTGCGCTGCTGCCCGCGCACCCTTTTCCAGCCCAAAAGCGGGCGTAGTCTTTTTACGTGCGCATTATTTTTTACGCTTTACGTCGCGCGCGCGCAAGAGGGGGAGAGAGAGAGAGGGAGAGAGAGAGAGCTCCCCACTCACCCCCCTCTCTCCTTCTTCTCTACCCGTCGTATTCTTCCCGCTCGCGAGAGAGAACACGGGAGACACTGTCGGTGGGAAATTGCGATATTAATTTTTAATTTTTTTTTAGCAGTGGCCTTTTCGCGTTTACGAGCTCGACGGGCGGACGCGAATTCGAGCGACGGGGTACCGCGGGGTGGTCTAAATAGTTGATGGGTTATGGATTTTTTTCTCTCTCTCCTTTTCAGCGGGCGGTTGATTAATGCGAGGTCGTATGCGCGGCGTCGGTAACCCGCGGGGGCCGTACGCACCCCGCGAGGTCGTAGACGCATGTGCACGTATAATGTGGAGCAGAAAGAGAGAGAGAGAGAGAGAGAGAGAGAGAGAGAGAGAGAGAGAGAGAGAGA
>NW_011967083.1:56294-78753 GCF_000949405.1 Vollenhovia emeryi
GGGGGGAGGGGGGGAGGGAAGGGGAGCGGGGTGGGGAGGGGTAGCGATCTAGAGTAGTTAAAGGGTTGATTAATTACGATCGCCGTGACGACAAGGCGTATATGAACAAAAAATAGCATCACCGGCGAAAGTAGGGTAGCAAACCGTGACCTTTTTTTTTAAAACTTTCTCTTGTCCTCAGAACCGTTTCAGATCACGCAATTGCACCCAGAAGAAAAGATTTGTTTAGATTAAACAAATGAGACGCGTTGAAATCACGTTTCTTTGAATCTGCAAAATTTCATTTACTTCTACGAAAACGTTTGCTAGATTTGGAGAGATACATTCTCTTAGAGATTCCAGCGTCGGTCAAATAAAATTTTGGTTAATGCGAAGAAATCATTTCTTTGAAATTGAGTAAAAGTCCAGCAAGGTCAAAATTTAAAGAAAATTAGTTTGATCTCGGATCTCGGAGAAGCTGTTTTCCAGGTGTGTTTGCGATCGTCATGATTTGTGGTAAAAAAATATTATCGGCCATTATTTCCATCACTTATCAGGAACTGCGAATTAACGCGTCTGTGTAGCGTCGTATTGCAGCTGTCTGCGCATTAAATAAATAAGATTATCCTTACATATGTAAAAGACATATTGCGCGTTCCATTTTGCACCGTTATTTCGTTTCGACCTCTGCCCCGTCGATCGGATCTCGTCGATCTTTCGCCGCACTCTGGCCGCTTCTTACTTTGTCCGCTGTAAAAAGCACAAGGGAGAGAGAGAAGAGCGCTAGAAATGAGGAACACGCGAGGGGGAGAAAATACCCTTTTGACCTCGCTACCCCCTTTCCGCTTCCAGCGAAGGAGCGCATCTCCGGAGCGAGGGGGCAGGGGGCAAGCGAGAGCGCGCAGTTTCTCTCTCTCTCTTTCTTTCCTCTCTTTCTCCCCCCGAGAAGAAAAGTATCTTGCGTAATTAAGCAACGCGGCTGTAATGTATCCAGCGTGCAAGGGCGGCCATACTGCCTCCACCGCGAGGCGGTGGGACGACGGGGCGACGGAGGGGTTGCTGCCCCGCGCGAATCGAAGCGTGGAGGGTTGCCACTGGAGAAGATGGAAGGGTGAAGAGACGAGAGGAGGAGGAGGAGGAGGAGGACGACGACGACTACGAGACGGACGGCAGGGGGATAGGAGGACGCGGTGAGTGGCACGGAGGACGATGGGTGGACCGGAGACACGAAGGGTGAGGGGGTAATGATATGCCGGGTTAGCCGGCACGCGGTGCGACGGCTACAACCACCCTTCCTTGTCGCCGGGGGGGCCGCGAGGGAAGGGCGGGAGGGCGGGAGGGCGGAAGGGAAATCCAGAAGGGTCTGATTCGCAGGACGGTTTCGCGACCGGCTTCCTCCTCCCGCGCCCCCTCTCCTCCGCCTCGCGTCTTTCATCCCCCTTTGTCCTCGGCCCCCGCTCGTTTCCTATTTAATTCGGCAGTAGCAATTACAGCCGCGAGACACGTCGACACTCGCGCTTTTTCCCCCGCGCGTTTCTTCCTTCGGCTTCGCCTGGTTCGCTTCTTTTCCCTCTCGCGGCAACGAGGTCATCGTGACAGAGCGAACAATTAAGGCCGGCGAAACTTGCCGCAGAATTTGCGGTTTGTTTGTTTATTACTTAAAGTTTCGCACCGCCTTTTCCGCAGGTTTCATCCCGGTAATAAATTCCTAAATTCACTTCTGGAAGTGGAGCGCGATAATTCTGGCCGCGAACGAAGGTTAACGTGCCGCGGGCGTTTTATCTTAAGGACACTTGCGGGCGAGATCTGTCGCGATTTGCGTGCTCATGGTCACTGAATTAATCTGGGGAGCATTGAGCGCGGTGCACGGCGACGGAGGTCGGTCTTACATCTGCTCCTTGTTCGCGCGAATAAATCATTCCCCTGATTCATTTATGTCGTTTGCATACCATTAATTATGCCGGAATAACGATCGATTCCTTCCACGGGTCCGCTTTTCTCTCCGGGATTAATCGGATTTCGAACGCTCGAGCACGTGAGCGACTCACCCCAGCATTTGACCGAGGCGACACAATTAAATACGGCAGTGCGTACGCAAAGGACCGAGAATAAACAAATTCGTGTCAGCAATAATTGGCTTGAATTCTTCAAGAGCATTTTTTTAAATAAAACGTGGCGTATTTATTTTAACTTCAATCCCTATTTAACTGTCTTTATCTTTTTCCGATTTCTGAAACTAGAAAAAAAAACAAAGGGTAACTTAAACCGAGATCAAAGTTAATCTGCAATGGTAGAAATGAGCATCAAGGTTTGCGTCCATGATACTAGAACCTGGTTCAAGTTCTAGTTTCTAGAAATAGCCAATCGCGTAGCCAATCAACTTGCAGCTTTCATGGGAGAACTGCAAGCTGATTGGCTACACTGGAAAAAATTCTACATCAATTCGTGAGATGCATATAGTAATAGATTTTTTGAAAAATTTTGTCATTATTACTGAATTTGATGACAACGGCAAAATGTTTGATAATAATTATAAAGATTTTGAAAGAGTAAATTTTGCACTTGTAAGTTGAGCCAATTCTTTAACTTTAATCAATTTATGTCGTCATAACAAACCCATGCATTTAGTTGAAACTATTTCACCATAGATCTCGGTAACATTAACCAAACTTGGATTATTATAACCGAGCCTTTTTTCAGTGTACGCATCAGCTAGCGGCTATTCTACAGAAACTGCAAGTTGATTGGCTACGCATCTTGGACCAAGTTCTAGCATCGTGGACACGGGCCTTAATCTGATGCGTAGCCAATCAACTTGCAGCTTTTGTGGAATAGAATACACATTTCTCGAAACTAGAACCCGGACCAAGTTCTAGCATCATGGACGCAAGCCTTTAATCAACAATGCTCGTTTAAACTGGCTTTGTCTTACTTTTATATGTCGCCGTATCTTCACTTGTCCTCTCAAGCCCGTATTATCAGACTATGGGTTGAGGTTGAGATTAGATTGTTTGACCGAGGAGTAAACCGCTGAGGGCATCGTGGTGTATAGATTTGTGCATTATTGGGCATTACTAGGCATTTTTTGGGCATTAGTTTGGGCATTATATAGATATATAAAGATAAAATAAAATAAGATAAAACATTATATAGATAAATAGATTAGGCATTATATAGATAAGATAAAGATAGGCATTATATAGATAAAACAAAATAAATAACATAAAAGTTTGGGCATTATATAGATAAAACATTATATAGATAATATTATATAGATAAATAGATAAAACATTATATAGATAAAACAAAATAAATAACAAAAGTTTGGGTATTATATAGATATATAAAGATAAAATAAGATAAAATAAGATAAAACAAAATAAATAACATAAAATAAGATAATAAGATAAAGTAATGCCCACTGGGCATCAGTGGGCATTGTGGTGTACAAGATTTTGGTCAGCGGTTTCCCCCTCGAATTTGACCAATTAGAGTAAAATTCGCTAAACTTGGGATTAGTAAATTTCACTCTGATTGGTCAAATTTCAATCCAATCTCAACCTTAACCCGTAGTCTGATACGGACTTCACGTCAACAGGAGAGTCCGAAGGGAGTCGCGCGGTGCCAATGTGTGCGCGACGCTTCGCTCGCGATGGCCAGGCGTCGCATAAATCTTCATGGCTACGGGAATCCGCGAGTACGCGACTCGCACGATTCCCCGTGTATACCGGCTACTATTATGCAAATCAGTCGACGGTGCCCCGGTGGTGGTACGAGCGATAAAGCATCCGCTGCGCGAACCTTCTATTGTGAATGCGCGCGCTTGAAGCTGAAAAAGGGCAAGGCGACGGGCGTGTACGATTACGAATAACAAGGAAGTCTCGAATGAGAGAGGATGAGTCTCCTCACGCGGTTTGCGGATCGCGAGGTAGATAAGAATCCTTGAGTCCTTGAGAAGATAAATTACGCCGATGAGAAGACCGCTTTGCCAAAATTATCTACGAGCAGAAAAGTTACTTTTTAAGCCAAACGGCACACAACACCATTTTTCCTACTGGATTGCCTACTGGATTCCTACGAGAGCCAATCAGGATTTTTAAGCCAATAAAAAAAATCGATTTTTTGAAAATTTCACAGTGGTCTAACCCCTTGTCACCTGATCTAAAACTCTGCACCCTAAGGTTAATATTACATTTGTCATACGATAAATTGGCTGCTGAATAGAAGTATTCAGTTTTGAAATTTTTTATTTGTAGTTCTCTAACTAAATTTGAAATTTGGCTTTATGAAATTGCAAAATTCTTCCACACGATTAAAGTACGCATAAAGACAAAACCAGGGAACAGTCATCTTTGTGTCAGCAATTGCTAACCTCAATCATTTATAAAGTGATAGTTTTAATTTTTCTTTGTTTTTTTATATAGATGGCTGTTCCTGGTTTTGTCTTTATGCGTACTTTAATCGTGTAGAAGAATTTTGCAATTTTATAAAGCCAATTTCAAATTTAGTTAAAACTACGAGTTGAAAATTTCAAATACCAATATCTTTTTTATTAGACTTCTGAACTGAATGTTTTAAGTATGAAAACATTCTGCTGTACGGTCCGCAACGTATCCTGGTATTATTTTGTGCATAAAAGCTAATAAAAAGATTTACAAACGCAAAAAACTATATTTGACTGTGTCGGTAAAGAAGATCGCTGAAGGATCCCCTTAAATTCGTTACCGTTATCAGAATAAAGTAACTACGTTACCGCTACACTTACGGAAGAAAAGAAGGAATGGCGTTACGAATTTTTGAGAATTTGCGCGCGAAATTCGGGAAGGCCCCGACTTTTGTAAAACTTTTGCTAGAAAGTACAAATATGCGGTGAGAGGCGAAACAAAGGGAATTGGAAATAGAGAGCTCAATTACGAACATATTAATAAGAGGATCGCGAGCGTGACAGTTCATTCCGAAAGTTCGAGTAATGACCGAATCATATGTGGGTCGAATTTAAAGCACGTACCGTGCGTGCCCCCTCGTCACCGATTTCAAGACGGACGCTGACCTTGAACTTGAATGGGCCCGTGCGTGCCGATGGAATCGATACCATTGATTTTTTTTCTACCCGACACTCGGCGGCTGCACATACATACATGTATGTATGGGGCGGCGCGCGAGCAATTCAGAAGTACTCTCTCAGCATGTATGAGTCGGAGCGCCATTGTTCGCGGCATAATAAAGAAGTTAGCACTATCAACGGCGAGCCCGAGAAGAGCGTGTCTGAAGAGAATGCGCACGTCTGAAACGAATTTGCGTACAGCGCGATTTATTTGCAATTAATTACTTACGCTGAAAGCAATATTAAGTGCAGATCAGAATGGAATGGGTGAGACGGTGATTGTCCCAATTCGGTGATTCTTAGCGACCGTGCGTCTTATTTATTTACTGTCGCGAAGATCTTCTCGGGAGTGGCGAGGAAGAAACAAAATTCATACGTCATCCTTATACGACGATGTTATCGGAGAAACACCGCCGTGGCATTCCCATAAATGTGATCTATAAAAGGGACAGTCCCGGCGAGCGGCAAGGAAATAGATCAAAACCAGGCTACCAGCGATTCTGCGAATTTACTGCATATTGGCTCGTGTCATCGTTCGTCTCTTACGTATCTTTCTTCTTGTTTTTTTTTTTGACGACCCCATACCGCACTCGATTTCGAAACCCCTGACCGATTTACTCATGTCGCGTCGATCCTCAAGGTGGAAACTCAAAGGCGGGTAGTTAGTCGTTGGTCAACCCCGGTAATTGCGCGTAACCATGGAAATGCCTGTTTGTTTGGGGTTCCTCTGGTCATATCAGCGAGCGAGGGCTCCGTAGGGTGAAAGGGTAGACTTTCGAGGCCACTGAATGCAAAGAAGGGTTGTAAAAGGTCCGCCGGAAGTCAAGGACGCACTCGCTGACTTCGGGAAACTCAGCCACGAATCGCGCAGAATCTCCTTTTTTTTCGTCATATGGAAAATCCTATATCGGTGCGGCGCGACGTACGTAAAAAACACGGTGGAATGTGTACAATTATACACGTGCAAATGTATAACACTGCTGGATGCAAATAATAAAGTAACGCACATAAACTTAAAACATTTATTACACGGAGAGAATTTTCTTGTACAATTTATCCTGAAAATTATATAATCGCGAAGCAACACGACATTTCGACGAATTTTACGAGAGGTTTCTGAAATTTTATCATACATTTTACTGGTAATCGTACTTGGTATACATTTTACTAGTAGAACGTGTGGTAAAATTTCAAAAATTCTCATAAAGTCCTTCAAAATGGCATGTTGTTCCACAAATTTTAAGAGAAAATTTTCTCCGTGTACCTACTATATTTAAAAATTCTTCACGATACAGTTCCTAAAATTGTTTAATTGTACGCGGAGAGAATTTTCTTTTAAAATTTATCCTGAAAATTATATAATTGTGGGACAACACGATATTTCGAAGAATTTTTCAAATTTTACCATACATTCTACTAGTAAAATAAATTACTAGTAGAATGTATGTATAAACTTTCAAAAAACTTTCATATAGTTTTTGCCACGTCGTCTCACGGTTACATGACTTTCAGGATAAATTTTTAGAAAAAGAAATGGGATTTTATTCAAATTTTACCATACATTTCACTAGTAAAATTTCAAAAAACTGATAAAATTCACTGGCACGTGTAATCGTACTTGGTATACGTTTTACTAGTAGAATGTGTGGCAAAATTTCAAAAACTCTCATAAAGTTTTTCGAAATGCCATGTTGTTCCACGAATACATGATTTTCAGGATAAGTTTTAAGAGAAATTTCAAAAAACTCTTACAAAGTTCTTCGAAATGCCATGATTTTCAGGATAAATTTTAAAATAAAATTCTCTCCGTGTGCTGATGATAATTAGATGGCTAGAAAGACAAATAGACAGATTTAAAGTGAATAAGTGAAACAGAACCGACATGAATCCAATGAAATACTTACAATATATTGTACCATTTTTGGACAAAGTGTACAAAATTCGCACAGAATTATATCAGGCTGCGAAGAATCAGCTCCGATCCAAAAGTGGTGATATTATAATTATTCGTATTTCTATAATACACAGAACAATTAAAAATGATGTGCACGGGTCTCGGAATAAAGGAAGGGACGATAATTTTGGTTCTTTAATGGGAATATACGAATATAAACGGTTACTTTTCATTCGGGAGTAGAATTCAAGCGCGTTGATCGACGTGAGATTACTAAGACCCCGCACGTGCGTGGTTCATCTAGCGAATATCTCGAAAGCTACTGTATCATATCGCAATTTCTCATCGCTCGAAACCCACGCGAGAGAAAAAAAAGAAAAACGCGCAGCAGGCGACGGGTCGAGTGACGCGCGGCTTCACCCACAACCGAAATATCATTCTAGTCGTATCTCACTGAAATTTCAGTTGTCGATTGGGTTGTTTAATTTTACGCGCACCTCCTAGTCAACTTCATTCATCCCGCGCCGTTTTGGTGCTGCCGGCGCACCGCTTTGACGCGCACTTGCTCAGAATAATTCGAACCCTCGTTTAAGTAACCAGGTCAACGCATCGTACCGTCGCGTGTGCTCTGAAGGCCATCCCTCGATTTTTCGCGCGACGGCGAGTAACAGGTGCGACGCATCCGAGAGCGTCGCAGCAATCGCGTTTGAGCCTCACCTTTGAATCGCCGTCGAGATAATTTCGCGTTTCATCTTAAACATCCGCCGCTCGCTCGCTCGCGAGAAAGTCGAACGGGACAGAATTTAAAAGTTGGAACCCGAGGGAAAGAGAGACGGAGGGGAGGGGGTGAGGAGGAAAGAAGAGACGGATTCGCGAAGGGTGGAAAAATGGAGTGGACGATAAGGTAGGAGCGAAACGGAGGAGGAGAGAGAGCGAGGGAGACAGGGACATCGGGAAGAGAAGCGGCGCGACGGGCCACGGGGGGTAGAACGGGGTGCGGCGGAGCTGCCGAAGCGTCCCCACCCGGTGGCCCGTCCGCCCCTGAAAAAAGAGTTAATATTGATCCGTTTTTTTATTTGAGTCACCCCCAGGTTTTTCACCCTCGCTATTTTTTCTTCCCCCGGTCGCAGGGATCGCCGTGGCGCGGCGCGGGTGCGACAGAGACGGAATTAGTGTTTCTATAGCAACTCTCTACCCCGTCCGCTCGCTCGTCGTCGGTTCCGTCCGTCCGTCCGTGCGTCTGTCTGCTCGCTCGTCCGTACAAGTCCGAATTATCCTTGACGAGCCCGAGTAGATTACAGGAAAGCGATGTACCGTTCTAGGAGCAAGATCTCCGTCAAAAGAATCGCGTAGCGCACGGGGAGACACGCCCCGCGTTCTCGGGATATCCGTAACGTCGGGCTAATCGCCGGCCGACCTGTCTTCAACGAGAATATCCAGCTCGATAGCTCTTGAATAACTGATAATAGAAAACAAGCCGTTCCTCGCGAACTGATCCCTCGGTCAGCCTTCGGACGGACTTGCCGGAAGGCTCTCACCTCTTCGGCTTAATTATAAGCCTCGTGAACGTTGCACTTAACGACCTTCTGGGGTCGATCGAGAATATCGCGTACACCTCGATACACGTGTCCCTTGATACTTGTTATCGCTAAAGCATGGACGCGCGCGGGTAGACTTGGTAGCTCTCAATCTTTTATCTGCATTTCCTTCCGGGACGTACGCGGGCCTTTGTGACGACGCGTATGTACATAGGACCGTATACATATAGGTACATCATCCTTTCTCTCTTCCCTTGGCCGGAGTGCAGACGATATCGGGCCAGAGTTAAATTCACTCCCAAATCAGGAAATATGAAGCTCCGATCGCGCGCTCGTATATTCTTGGAAGAGGGTCGGTACTTGGGAATACCTCTCCGGCTGTAAGTCGATGCATATTTCAGAGGCCCGGCCACGGTTTCTTCCGGAATATGCTATGGGCGTAGCGCCCTTCTCCCTCCTCCCGCCGCCTTCCTTATTCCTTTGCATTCCCTTTGACCGGATCCCTCTAATAATATCCTTTTGCTAGTCCCTTGCTAGCCCGGAATCCGTTTAATGCTCGCGATAACAGGTCTGCGCTAAGAGTGGGTTAAGGGCGGCGCGAAGACAAAGACAAAGACGAGGATCAGACGGCGCGGATGAAAACGCGATACGTCGAAAAACGATATTCTTCCTCCACTCCGAGGAGGAAATACCTGGTTGTGATTCTACGACGCGTCGGCGCGAGTTCTTTTCACTATCTTCCCCGCGAAAATTGGGCGCCGAGATAAACGAGGTCGTCGCGAGAGTCTTCGATGTACTACCCGGCGAGCTCGGCGACGCGTTCCATTTTCATCGCACATCATCGGCGCTCTTTTGAGCGAGAAGCGCTCCTTAAAGCACAGCGCTTAACGCTGCACCGTGCATGAGCTTCCTCTTACCGAGGGGGGGGGGGGGTGAGCCCTCTAGGGGCTCGGCGATCCCTTGCCCGCCGGTGTCACCTAAAGCGGCTAACCCTCGGATCGTTTCGCGTTCGAATCCTTCTCTTTACGACGGCGGGGCTTACTTTTACGTCTAACGTACGGCGGCCGCCACCACTTTTCGCGGCTACGTGACGCGCTTAGCTAACTCGTTGTTACCTTCTTGCATTAGCGACTTGGTTGTTCCCGGATGGCTCGGATCGGTGTCGCCTAGGATCGCGACGATTCTCTGTATCTCTGTATGGAAAAAAATGCTGTATGAATTAAACAATATGAAGTTGCTTGAATTAAACGGCAATGTCACGGGCGGGCTGCCACCAACATAAATAATTCTTCACTCGATTGTATTTGCTATGGATTTTAATTTTAAGCATTGAACTAAATATCCAGATTATTAAGACAACAATCTGACGCTTTTTATTTGTTAATACCGATGTTGTTTCGACGATTTTATTTCAATTGCACCGATCTTGTTGATACAACATCATTCTTTGTTCCGTGTGTATACACGGAGGAAATTTTTTCTTAAAATTTATGCATAAATATAAAGTATTGTATAAAATTATACATGCAATATGTCCATACAGAATAATTCTATACAATTCTACACCGTTCTGTATAATTTTATAGATTTCTACATGCTTTTATATAAAAAACGTTTATAAAGAAAAAAATGCTCATTTATAATTATAATTTTGTACATTTGTACACAATATATAAGCAATTTTTCACATTAAAAAATTGTTTATATAAAGGCATGTATAAATCTATAAAAGAATACAGAACTGTGTAGAATTGTATAAAATTACGTAATCGTGGGACAACACGGCATTTCGAAGCATTTTAATTCAATCAAGAAAAGTATATGCTTAAGGAGATCCTAAAGTCTGTTTTATCGACATTCTTTGTTTGAAGTAATCTTTTAATTGGCTTTATAGAAATGCAAAACTCTTTTACGGAATTAAAGTACGCAGCAAAGTCTAAACTATGCTGGTCGACTTTATATAAATAACGAAAAAGAAATTTTTACTAATTTTAGGTACACTTGACGATAATATTTGCTTGATACAAGAATTCTACAATAAATATATACAAAATGAGACCAGCATACTCTAGGTACAACATATGAGAACAATATCGTGCAATTAAGACTAACAATAAGATTAATAGCCTAGAAAAAAGATTACTTCTAATAAATGCAAATCCAGAAATCCAAGTCTAGAAGAAGAGAAAAGCAATGTGACGTGTAGAAATAGGTGCAGGCTTTTTCGAGAGAGGTCGCTGCCAAACATCTGTCAGATTGTCAGTAAAGCCATGGTGTTGACGATGCTAGAATTCGATCCAAAATTTCGGTCTGAGCAATGTGTAGCTAATAAAATTGCTGCTCTTTCGTGAAAGTTGCAAATTGATTGGCTATAAATTTCTTGGACCGAGTAGAACTTGGAATTAAAAATGTCGATACTTGACGTTTTTAATTCCGTCTCCTATCTTATCGACACTGATTGAGTTCGCCAGCGGTTTTAGGATCCCCTTAATATTGAAAAATAATTTTCTTGAATGGAAAGGAAACAATGTTGGGTGGAAAATAACATTTTCAAATAGAAGATTAAAACGATTTTATTGTTCAAATAATTCTATGTATTCTTCAAGTGAGAATCATAGTATTTAAATAAGATTATAACTGTTGGAATGTAAGATTACTAATAAGAAGATTATAGGTGGTTGCGTATATACAAAACAATAAAACACGCCGATTTTAGTACATGAGATCTGACATTATACATTTTACTAGTAGAATGTTTAGTAACATTTGAAAATACTCTCATACAGTTCTTCGAAGTGCCATGTTGTCCCACGATTATCACGATTTTTAGAGAAAATCCTTTCCGTGTACGAGTAGCAAGAGTAGTCGATCGATTTGAAGACAGCCGGTCTGAGATGATCGCCGTTGCCCGTTAAATTTATAAGACATTCTGCAATGGAAAATTTATGAAGGCGAGCATATTGAAACACAAGGTAATATGCGCCGATAGCATGATAATATGCAGGGTGTATGTCAGAAGTCTGTACCTTGTAACTATAGTCACTTTTCATGCTTCGTCGTATTAATTTTCTTGTCTATCAATGTAGAATCGCGCGTGGCAGGTACAAATGGGCTGAATACGTGTGTTTCCACTTTGAGAGAGAAATGCAACGTTTCCGTTCGTTGCAATCTTGACATTGCAGTTGACATTTAGGTGATAACACTCTTATCCAGAGGCAGCGCTAAACTGCTCGGCGCCCCCATGCAATATTTAAATCAGCGCCTTCTGCTTTTATTGTAAATTGTTTACTTCTCCTTTTACGTAAGGTATATCCATTCGAGTCGTTTGAATTACAAAAGTGTATTTAAATTGGCAGGATCCTTCAGTCATTCTAAAAGTTCGCGAAACCACCTCAGCCCGTCTTATTAGTAATCACGAACAAAATACTAACTTAGAAGATACTTTGAAAACGTTTTACTAGTAAAATGTAAAATTGTGCAATCTTTTTGTTGTTTTCAAAGTATCTTCTAAGTTAATATTTTTTTCGTAAAGTTTATTAGTAAAATGTATGGTAAAATGTTAAAAAACTCTCATAAAAATATTCAAAATGCCATGTTGTCTCACAATTACATAATTTTCAGGGTAAATTTGAAGAGAAAAAATTATCTCCGTGCATCAATGGCCAAACTAAATCATTATTTGAAATAGACTAAATCAATCTTACACCTAGCTACGTATAGTCACGAAGTAGAAGGTTACAATTTTAACTTATCGTTACTTTCCATACACATACCTTCCATAGCTTTAACCTTATGCACACTTGACTGTACTTTTAATCTTATGTTAGTACTTCTTATATCTCTATTTGCTGCTTGTCCTAACTTTATCTATTTGAAATAAACTAAATAAGGGCATACTAAATAAATTTTCGTAGTTGTTTAAAAATACGAACTTTGTCATCTCAATGAACTGTCTAATACACTGAGCAACAAAATTAACGCAACAAAAATTTGTACCAAAATTTCACTCAACTTGAAACAATCGTAACTTCGCGAAAACTTATCGCATGTGAAATTTTTATTTTATTTAAAGCTAGAAATCTCTACTTTAAAAAGAATTTTTCAGATTTTGAATATCTCTGTAGGTATATGTATATGTATGAACCAAAAGAAGTGACTGCAACTGTAACTTCGTTACAAATAACGAGTTACTTCCCGACCCTGTCCCATAGTGTTGGTTCAGTGATTTGCGATTGCTCTACACGTCGGGCTTAATCGAAGGAAAACCGTCTAAAAAAATATCTCAATCCCATCGCGCGCAACGTGCGCCTCTAAAAAAAGTGACGCCCCCACGCCACGCTTAATGCGCTTCGCGTGTTCCGCCGCCCCTGCTCCCGCCGAAACTTTAAACACGTGTAAAAACTACGTCAACTATGGACATATCATGTACACTTTCTGCAACAGCCATGTCCGAAGGAAGCGCGTCGATGGCGCGTGAGCAGCTACAACAGCCGAGATGCCGACGCATTAGGGAAGTCTTTATTTCGTGTATTATTAGCTCCCTTTGGACGAGACTCCTCGGGATATGTTCGACCCCGACCACTTTATGGCCGGCCACTTTCGAACGAATTCATTTAGCGTTGCGCGCGCTACGCTAGATCTCGAACGGCTACTAACCATCCCGTGGCACCTGTCACTCGGAAAGGCGAGTTTCGCCGGGCATTAGCGATATAAGATGACGGGCTGATAAATGGCGAGCAGACGTAAAAATAGGAAAGCAGGTGAAAAGCCGGAATCGTCTCGCACCAAGCATCCCGCCGCGACGATATTATCGATTACTATTAATGCACGTTCGCGCACATACATGTACAAGTAAAGTGCATTTCTATAGATAGATGATAGTTGACGTTATATCGCGATTATTCGCACGGATAGAGGAAAGTCTCCTATTATGAGACAATACCCTAATACGAGATAGCGGGGCTTCTGTTAAATTAACAAGCTCACCTATCGGTGAATTGATTGCTGTGTAAAGTGAAATCTGTTTAGCGGAAAATTCATTGTTAGATCGTGGGATTGTCGCGAAAAAAGATTTGCGATTGAATTTGGACGTTAAGCCTATCTCATAATAGGGAATTTTCCTCTGGCTGCGCGAGCAAACGTCAGTTGGAGGCTGCGCCGGGCCCTTCGAGTGACGCGCGACCTGCGATTAAAAAATTATTGTAAGAGGGAAACGAGGCGACCCTCTTGCTTTTTGAGAACGCAAGTACGTAACAGAGGGCTGCTTTCTCAGACGGTGCCGCTGCCTTCGCCGTCGAAAGCACCTGCCTATCCGTGACGAAAAATTTTTCGATGGACACCGGGTTCGATGGGCAGCGATTTCAAGCAGTGGCAAAAGGATTCGCCATATGGCGGCTCGGTCGGACGGACGCCACCGCGCCGCGAAGACCGAGCAGTCGTGCCCCGAGAGCCAACGGTGCTTCGGGGAACCGAAGGCCCATTTATTTGGCGTGTGCTGTATAATTAGGACGAGAGAGAACTGGCCACACGGGAGAGCTTATTGTCTATCTTTTTTTTTCTTCATCTTCCTTTCCCGATCTGTGGAAAACGAGTTTTGGAAATATATTATACGCGGGGCGCCGTGCGGTCGGCTAGAGTCCGAAGACCGCTACTCCGGCCCAGAGACACTTCCGCAAATGCCTGAGCTACCAGGAGAAATGTGTACCTGCTCTAATCGACGGTAGGAAGATAAGAGGCTCGGACAAGACGCTTCTCGCATGACCAAGCGAGATCTGTATCTCGCCCGCACGTGCTGCAGCTCCGCGTGTACGCATGCTTACCCGAATCCAATATTTAGGCGTCAGTTCAGCCTTGTAGAATTTTTTAATTGGGAGCAATGAGGTCGAACCGAGGTCTTTGTGTCGGAGAGAATGTATTGAATTTTTGACCTCAGATAGATCTAGAAGAAGTAGTTATTTCCCTCTTAGCGGTAAAAAGGCCAATACAAGTGTAATCAACAGAGGTTCAGTAGATCCTCTTCGACCCAAGAGGTTTCAAAGAGAGTGAAATATTTTATTACATCCTCTTTGAGGGTTAGCATGAGGTTAAACACAATTTTTTTACTCATCTGGGTCTCAAATTGGAGTTTCAAGCCGACTACGAGGCCCAAATGAGGACAGAATAGAATAATTGAAGCCCATTCCGGGACGAAATACTCGACTCGGGTATCCTCGGTGAAATTATTGGAAGAAGGTTGACGACTCTTTTCCTTATTTCGAGAAACGTTGGGAAAATAGTTTACCTAAAAACCATTTAAATATAAAGACTGCCGCGCATCCAGATAACATGCATGTCTAAAAGACATGTTTAAGATGACTTTAACAAGATGTCTTTTAGACATCTTTTAGACATACACGTCTAAAAGATATCTTAAAGACGTTTTAAAGAAGTCTTGAAGATGTCTTTTAGACAAGCATGTTATCTGGGCAGTGATTAAAGGACGTGAAAAAATAGAGCACAACGAAAACCGCTTTGTCTTCCGAGGAATCGACCGATATGTTTACATGGTTTCTCGTAATCCGGATATTTTTGTGTACTATCGATAATTTTGTCCGAGCGAAGCTCATCTTCTGTGGGGTTCAATAACTTTATACGCAGCAATAATAGTGACAGTTTTTACGCGCTCGCACGGAGAGAATTTTCTTTTAAAATTTACACTGGAAATCGTGTCGCAAAATTTTATAAGAGTTTACCCGGAGAGAATTTTCTTTTAAAATTTCGAAGAATTTAATAAGAATTTTTTTAAAGGACCCTGCACTATTTCCAGGTAAAATAGGTTCCGATCGATTTTCTTTAAATTCCGTTTACAATTAGACGTGTCATTAGGAAAATCAACTACAAAAACATTTCAAAAAAATCATTTTTTCAAGCAGTCGAAGCGATATACCTGATAATGATGCAGAATCCGTATTAGACGATATTTTGAGATTTGCATTGGAAATCATATACTTTTGTAAAAAAAGAAAGAGATGTAACGATATCTAGAATTATATATATTCTCGATTTTGGAAGGTTTCTCGATGGTCTATTCTGGGAGATGATAGTGTCGGTCATTTTGAGCAAAAATGTTTATATGAATATACGAGGCATGTCCAGAAAGTAAGAGTACGGATTTTCTCACGGGCGTAGGGAATTGTTGTTGACAAAGTTGGTCACACTATGTTGTAGCGAAAGCCCTCCCGATTCGAATGAGACGCGGTACAGCTCAGTACGACGAAAACTGTGGCCGTAGTAACTTGACGCGCGAAACATGTCTATACAATCTGCCGGCAAGTGCGAGATACGAGCCGTGATCCGTTTCCTTCTCGCAAAGGGAAAAGCGCCATTTGAGATTTTCGAGGAGGTTAAAACCGTTTGTGGCGACGGAATGTGTTTAAGTGGTGTCGTAAATTTAAGAATGGCAGAACGAGTGTTCACGACGATCAGAGATCGATTTTTTTCACAAGCACGTCAGTCAAAATCGATGGTCTTCCGCTCCTCTGATCGTCGTAAACACTCGTTCTGCCATTCTTAAATTCACGACACCACTTAAACACATTCGTACGGTTCATACCTCCTTCGCCATAAACAGTTTTAATCTCCTCGAAGATCTCAAACGGCGCTTTTCCGTTTGCGAGAAGGAAACGAATCACTGCTCGTATCTCGCACTTGGCGGGAGATTGTATAGACATGTTTTGCGCGTCAAGTTACTACGGCCACAGTTTTCGTCGTACTGAGCTGTTCCACGTCTCATTCGAATTGGGAGGACTTACGCTAAAACGCAATGTGACCAACTTTGTCAACAATTCCCTACGCCCGTGAGAAAATCAGTACTCTTAAGCCTATCACACAAAAGCACAGGCAATAGGAATAGGGAATAGGAATAGGGAATAGAAATCTATGTAATGCCAAGACACAATGATTCGTTGGCAATAGGCGTGCTGTCCAATCATCTGCATTTTAAAACCACGTGTCTGTCCCAGTCTCAACTGTGATTGGTCAGGTAGGTCAGGCACAGGGAATAGGGAACGGAAATCCAACGCGTCGGAAATTCTGTTCCTATTGCCTATTCCATATTCCATTGTGCGTCGATGCATGGTTTTTGGTAAGTTGGAATTTAGTTATTTCTGTTGCCTGTGTTATTCCCTGTTCCTATTGCCTGTGCTTTCCTATTGTGTGATAGGCTTTACTTTCTGGACGTATATACCGCGTATGTCGTAATCCCCACTGTTTCCGAGATAGAGCTATTTGAATGTCTCATGTATATCTACTTTTTTTTCTGTATATTTCATCCTTCATCCAACCTCATAAACGTCTGCGGGAACTTACTCTTACACGTCTGTTGACTGTTGTGCTGATAACATTGTGGAAATGTTCAAAATGCCTCGCATATTCACAAATGTCGAATATGCAGATTTGCTGTACCTATGTTTACAGTTTCTGTGATGGTAGCGCTACTGCTGCTGTTGAAGAATAACGTCGACGCTTTCGTCGCTTATGATCTGTGAAAAATGTATCACTTGGACAACAAATATTAGAAATAGTACGTAGTATTTCTTTCTTGTCGGTAATTTTGCAACTGTACATTCAAATAGCTCTGTCTCGGAAATAGCGGGGAATGGGGCATATATTCATATGGACATTTTTTCTTGAAATCACCGATACTATCACCTCCCAGAATATTGACCTTTCTTCCTGAAACACCCTGTACATATGTTCCTCGTTGAAATCGGCGCGCGGCCCACCCCCAGGTGGGTCACCCCGTGCACACGGCGAGGACGCGCCGCACCCCGGGATTTCACGTAATTTTGGGTTTCGCTGGGTAAATGGTATCGCGTTTCTTGGGACGCACCGTCGGATTGGCGCATTGTCAACCGACGGGAGCCACCTAAGGCCCCCGGGGTGGTTGGCAGCCTCCGGATCCCTTTCATCCGTCTCTTCCTCCGCGGCAGAGCACGCGCGCTTTGCCTCCATAAAGGAGCTTTTTTCCATCGGAAAGACAAAAAAACGAAGGAGCGCCGAGGTAAAAGCGGAAAAGGGGGAACGAGCCAGCGCTCCACCCGCCCGCCCTGCAACCCTCTTGCTTTTAGGGACGCGTGGCGTGGCACACGACGCCATTATTCTTCCACTTCGTCTTTGCACGGAATCTCGGGACGATGTCGCGAGTGAGGAGGAACAGAAATTTACGGTGCGCTTGTTGCGAATGCATTCTAGGAAAGTTATCGTCGTCGTGGTTCGTTCTCGTCGGTGCTCGAGAGGATCGAGTCCCGCGAGCTCGATGATATCTTGAGCGAGACAGTCCAACGATGGACAATTTGCCTGCGGTGGACTTTTATACTACACTGAAAGATCTACTGTCCTCTTGAAGAAGACGGACAGAGCGAGGCGGACAGACGGTTCCAATTTCTGTCTCCATCTAATAATTTCGATTGGCCAACGAGTTTCTCGCGATTTCTATCTCATTTACGTAAGGTGAGATCCAATCGGGATCTAGAAGGAGACAGAAATTGGAACAATTTGTCCGTCTATTTCTACCAGTGCGGATTAACCTTGATCTCGGTTAACTTACTTTTTATCTTTTTCTAGTTTGTAAAATTCGAAAAACATAAGAGGTAATTTAAACCGAGATAAAAATTAATCTGAACTGGTAGAAAGGGGCATCATTCTGTCCATCTTCTTCGAGAAGATGGACAGTATATGAATTCGCTGTTTGCCTCGCTAATGTTGGTCCAAGTTCTAGTTTCGTGGATACGGCCTTTAGAATCGATTCGGTGAAATACGAATCGCTCCGGGATCCTGCAAAGAATAACAATTAAAAAAAAATAGAAGTAAATGAAATGCTCGGAAGACCTGCGAACGCCATTTCGCAAGTTTACGTTTGGCCGCCGTAGAGTACATAAGGAAACAAATGGCGTACGGAATTAAACGCGCCATTACACGCGGGGAGACGATCGCAATCGAATTTGTGAATGTTTACCTATTTGTAGCGGTACTTCAGGTAGCAACGTGCAGGAGGTTACCCCGGCATGCTTTTCCGGATCCTGACCCCAAAACAGCACTCAATACCGCGCGCAAGAAACGCGCGCCGTCGCTCCGTCCGCTTTGTCGCGTGCTGCCAGACTTCCTTGACGTGTTGGCACAGTTTTTGACAATGGGGCCAATGCCGCGGGAGTAAACTTATACGCCTGCCACCGTATTGTGCAACGAGAGGTGACGGTCTCCCCTGGTTCTCCGCTCTGAATTCAGTGTGCTTACTTACCTCCCGTTCCTTCTGTGAAAGTTCAAAAGTAATGGTTTCTCTAACAATATTAAACAATAATCAAGTGCTCTCTAGAAAGATTCTGTTTTGTACAAATTAAAAAATTTGTCGATAATACGATTGTATGTATAATATATAAATTATCACCTTGCACCAATTTGTTAAACGTATTTATTGACTACGAGATAGAATGTTTTTACACGGAGAGAATTTTCTCTTAAAATTTACCCTGAAGATCATGTAATTGTGGGACAACGTCGCACACTGTTAAATTTAACTCAATGAGTAGTCGCCACTGCTCCTACTCAATATATCGTTTATTTGATTAAACGATGGAGTTAAAAGAATCCATAAAATGGCTTGAATAAGAAATGTAGTTCTTTTTAACTACAATTTGTGTTAAAATAACAAATTTTACTAACAACATTGAATAGGAACAGTAGCGACTACTCATTGAGCCAAGTTTGACTCATTGAGTTACTACGGATTTAACAGTGCATTTTGAAGAACTTTATGAGTCTTTGAAATTTTACCATACATTTTACTTTTTTTACCATATATTTTTTTTACCATATATTTTACTAGTAAACCTTTTACTAGTTATTTACTATACATTTTACCAGTAACTCATTACTTGTAACGAAGTTACAGTTACAGTTACTTTTTTTGACAACTCTAACTTAACTTTGTTACTTTCTCTCCATCTGTAACTGTAACTTAACTCAGTTACATTTTTTCGATAACTAGTAACTAATTTAACAGTCACATTAATAGTTACTTTATATATTTTTTAAACATGCACAGTTCGCATTAGGCCTTGCATCTGCGCACAAACGCCTTTATCGACACTTAACAATTCAAATGCAAATTTGATATTTTTATTTTCATTGCAAGAAAGTAGCTGCAAAGTAACGATTCGTTACTTTTTGAGTAACTGTAATTGTGACGCGTTACTTTTCAGAATTGGTAACTTGTAACTGTAACTAGTTACATTTTTAGCGAAAAAACTGCAACTGTAACTAGATACTTTTATAAAGTAACTTTCCCAACCCTGCATTTTACTACTCATTGAATCAAATTTGACTCATTGAGTCACTACAAATTTAACAGTGCATTTTGATTAACTTTATGAGTTTTTAAAATTGTACCATACATTTTACTAGTAAACATTTTACTAGTTATTTACCATACATTTTACTAATAAATATTTTACTTGCGACGTGACGTTAAAGCTATCTAATCTACAATATGCTCTTTCCGTCTCTTAAAATTTATCCTGAAAATCGTGTAATCGTGGAACAACACGGCGTTTCGAAATTTTATGAGAGTTTCTTGAAATTTTACTAGAAATTATATTTATTGTTAGTATACATTTTACTAATAAAATATTTACTATTTTATATTATTTAATATAATTTCTAGTAAAATTTCAAGAAACTCTCATAAAATTTCGAAACGCCGTGTTGTTCCACGATTACACGATTTCCAGGATAAATTTTAAGAGACAGAAAGAGCATATTGTAGATTAGGCTTTAACGTCACGTCGCAAGTTACGACAATTCGCGTCTTAAAACGCAACGATAACGTGTGCGGCAGCAAATTATTGGCCTCGACGGAAATATAAGTTTTTTTTATAATTTAAAAATAGCACGGGCGCATAGAGTTTCTGTAAAACAATGAAATCAACGATATACACTAAACTTAATCAATATTAAATAAAACAGGTATTTTAAGCACCTTTTGTGGCCGAACGAGTATCGCGATAAATATTATCGTGGATCATTCAGGTTTATCACACAAAAGAATTTAAAAAAAGGGGATGAAAACAGAATAAAGAACCCGCGCGGGACTCGAGAGACTGCTGACCTATGAATTCGAACGACTCGGTCTGACTCGATCCGCTGCATCTGCCACGTGCCCCCATATTACAGCATAATGTGTCACTGTGCCACGGCCGCGCGCCACCCCTCTTCTTCAGCCGTTCGGCAACGCCTGCAGCCTCGCCCGTCGCTTGATCGCGCGTGTATGGAATCCTAGATTTTGGAAAGCCGAATGGCACAGCTGAACGCAGGTCCTCCGCTCGGGGAGGAAACGCACCGGGGAGGGTGGAGAAGAGAGAGACGCTTTTTCAACATGCACACATTTTCCCCCTTCTCTCGTCACCCCCTTCCCCGCTTTCCCGGGGTGGCCGATCTCTCGGTGTCTCTCCACTTCGGTTTCTGAATCAACGAGCGAATCCGTGATGCAACCTCGGATGAGTCGTGAAAAATATTGTCGCCTTTGTGATGCCCGCGACACTAAATGCGGAGCCGTGGCGGTCCTTCGGGAAATAACGATCCCCGATGATAATGTTTTATCGATGACACCGAGGAATCCCGATGAAAACCCGAAAGGCGAAGGAAACTCGCGGCTATTGTTATTCTTTCCGTTTCGGATTTGCAGCGGTCGAGTGCAGTAAAATTAAATGCAGTCAAACTGAAATGTGGAATCAAGTCGTGCGTATTAAACTCGGGTTTGAAATCCCAATTTTAGGGATCTAATCTCGATCCCAAGAGATCCTCGCCATTAATACTCCCGACATATTTAATGATTAACACTGTTAACGGCCGCGATACAGTTCCTAAAATTATTGACTTGTACGCGAATCCGCAATTATATCTAATCGATAATTGCACATTCGGATTATTATATTTATTATTAGACGAGATGTGGAGGTGTGGACGTCAGGTGAAATAACTGAGACTGAGTAACGATTAAACAGTGAGATTTAATAATAAAAATAGTTTGACAGAGCAGTCGATTTAATGGAACATTTGATAACTGATTACAGAATCGTGTGATTGCAAAGATCGGGGCACGAAATTACGAGTAAACACGTACGATATTAAGGGTATTTCTCCTCGCTTCGCTGTTATTCATAATAAGAATTCAAAATTGGCAGCAATGTAGTAATAATGATAATTATTACAATTAGCGTTATTTCCTAGACGCCAATTACTTACAAAACAGTTTATATCATATTTGTACGAACGATATTCTTCTCGCTCTCACTCACGCTCTCGCTCACTCACACACTCACACACTCGCTCACTCACTCTCAGATTTGCGATACGTTTCCTTCTCTCTCTCTCTCTCTCGCTCTTCGCTCTCTTCTTTATTTATTATAGGAATATCATTTAAAATCAGTCTTGTGGTTGAGATATATTAGGTGTATGGTGAGGTAGTGTCAGTTTCATAGTATACGTACAATGCCACTTGACCCGCTGCTCGCGCTGCACTTACATCGCGTATCGAGCGCCGAACGGCAATTAATGCGAATTTAAGTCACGCGGATATCGTTCCCGGAAGTCCCGCCGCGGGCCCCGGCGGTCCGCGGGGATTCCCGGCAACGATCACCGGCGCGCTAATCACGAGTACGTTCCTCGTGCAACGCGCAAACGTTCGCGCTCTATACAGCCGTATAAACCGATTATCACTATTTATCTATTACTTCGTGAGACCACGTGTTCCGTTTCCACTTGTTATCGTAGGCGTAAAATCTGAATTTGTACCGTGTTATCGTTAACGTGCACGTGTGGGGGGGGGCAAGGGGCGGGGGAGGGGGAGAATTCGAGCGGACGCCGATGCGGAACGCGCGGGGATGGGACGCTGGGCGATCCTGGGGAACA
>NW_011967083.1:79432-92346 GCF_000949405.1 Vollenhovia emeryi
GGGGGGAGTGGGAGTGGGATGGGGGGGGACTTATTGTCGCGTGGTTTCCGACGGACGCGCCGAGAGTTGGCACTAGGGATCCGCATCCGCGCGCACCCGGATTCGCGCGCGCCACGATCGACTGTATATAAAATTATAGATATAAATTTAGTTACACATACATAGGTATAAAGAAGTATACACAATCGTACATCCTCCTGTCCGAGCCTCTGGAATACGGAGTGCGGTCGCGCTCGCGTCTCCCTCTCGCAGCGACTCTCCGCTGAATAACGGAAATCGTTACGTTCGACAAAATCCGAACGGGCGCGCCGCGCGCGCGCCCACTTACATATTTCCTCTCGGAGCGTAAAAAGGAACGACGTTGCGAGCGGCGTAAGCCGCTGAGCAAGACGCGTTACGAGAACAAGATGCGGGGGGAGCAGCCGAATATCAGAGTCCGCCAATAAACGTCAGAGTTTAGTTCATTTTTCGGGCGCGCCGTTGAACCCGGCGGTGTTAAATCCGACTCGGCGAGAGCGGAGCCGCCGCCGCTCCCGTTTAACACGCTGTTACTTTTATCTATCGCGCGCGTTAAAATTCCGATTCATTTTAACGCGAGTTGTGTAGTTAAAAAAACGATACCTCTTGTCCGACCTGTCTTATGGTTTCTTTTAACTCCATTGCTCAATTAAATAAAAACGACGTGTTGAATGGGAGCGGCGGTGGCTGCTCGCCGTGTCAGATTCAACGCTACGAAGTTAACGTCGCGCGGCACTGTTTGCGCAGGTGTAAAAAAAAAAGAAAAAAATCCATACCCGTTAGCGGCGGAAGTGATCAATTGGCGCTCGTGCGAGATCACACCGGTGATCCCGCGGGATCAGTGGCTGTGCTGCCGGCGCATGCGATAAAAATTTTTAATTACGTATGCGCTGGCGCGATTTTATCGCGCGGACAAAATCGCCGTCGGTCACTTATTTTATAAGAATAGAGTCGTCGTCGCCGGTCGTCAGCGATGAAATTAAACGTACGTTGTAATATCACCGGTGAAGGGGAGGGGTGGGAGGGACAATTTATAAAATCATACGTAATTACGCGCGCGGGGGTGGTTGGAATTTTTTCCCATGCGCCAAAGTAGCCGGCGATCCCGCGGAATGGCCGGGCGTTTCGTAGACTCGCCGAATTAGGTGCGTTTCCACCGTAACACGTTGACACGCCAGAATTCGTATATAAGGAACAGATCATCCTTCCCGTTTTATATATATAATGTTATATAATGTATCTCTCTGTTTCATATATATAAATATATATATATACTTTTTTTTTATATTTTTCCAAGCAATATCGAAATATCCAAATGCCCCGATCGTCCCGTCTTGTCTTCTAATCCTTTCAGTTTAGTTCGAGCACACATCATATTAATACATTACAACTATTCGACACAAATATATATATGTATGTATGTATATGTATATATATATATGATGTATATATATATATATAATATGTATACATAGTTTTTGCACGTTAAGAATAAGAGGACAACAACAGTAATGATTACAGTAGGACAAGTGATAACCTTATTCATTAATCACAATACTTAACGTGATCTCTCGCCTCGTCGATATTTTCGCAACTCTGGGTCTGCTTGCAAGGAATCGAAAAAAAAGAAAAACAGAATAGCGGGCCGAGGCAAGGCCTACGGCAGGAACGTAAGTTACAAAGAGTGCTTGGAACTAACAACCATTAACTAGGAATCGACATTTCTCAAGGTACTCTTGCATTCAAACGTCGCGTGTAGCGCGCCGCGTCGTGCCGAGCGGAAGTCGGATAACTTGCGGGCCCGTTGTTGACGGAAAGGATCCCTTCGACTCGGCGACGCGGGGCACGCGAATTGTCAAACGTTGAACGTTAGGAACAAAACTAGGACGCGCGGTCTTCGTTCCCGAAATGGACAATAGCCGAAATCCGCCTACGCGGGTTGAACGCGCCGGCACGTGGGAATTCGCGAGCGCGCGTCAAGCGCCACCTGTGTCGCGAGCGCCGTGCCGCGTGACGGGTGAACGACGCGCCGCGTCGCCGTGAAACGACGAGGGACCGACGAGCGACTTAGCGAGCGCAATAGCGAAACAAACGCAAATCGGATGCGCCCCGGGGGCGTGTTCTAAAATACTAAGCATGGACTGGAGACGGTACAATTTCGGCGAGTTCAACTCCCGATGCCCGCGAGGAGGAGAAGAGACAAATCAATGTACACCCTATGCCCGATCGTCGCCACTGGATGCTAACGCGAGCAGACATAGAGATTCGCTTTCGCATTTCCCCGCGGCATTCCGCGTTTGAACCCGGCGAAGTCACGGCTGTGTCGATCGCTATTCTGAAGACGCTTGTCCCGAGGGCTTATTCCTTCGCGTTTCCGTGACGAGGTAATCGTCACCTGTAATTGGGCCGCGTGACGAGGGAAGGTTTTTGTCCGGAGCGCACGCGCGCGCCCTTGACAAGGGAAACTCTTCCTCGGCGCCGTCCGATTAACTCGCGGCGCCTCTCCCGTCGCGAAGTCCCGGGCCCGATACGTCGTTTTTCCGTCGTCCCGTCGCCTGAGTGGCGAGAAGACCGGTTCCTCGCCTGCGCCGGGCGAAATCATCACCCTTCTGTCACGGCGACGCGCCGCTCGTTCATCCGCCACTTCTCCGAGGGAAAGGAAAAAAGGTCGGGGCGACGCTTATGCTTGCGACCTCGCTGCGCGATCCTACGCTCGCGGGACGCCAGTCCCTCTATGTACACACAGTGTAATTAATACCTTGCCATCTGAAGTTGCACGCGGAACGAGGCATTTCTGGAAGGCGTGCGACTCTCTAACTATTCGACTATTCGTGCATCACGGCTATGGAAACAGCGAACCAGCTGCCGGTTTCATTGTCACGGCGCACGAAGAGTTAGAAGGTCGCGAGCTTTTCAAACGCACCTCGATCCGCGTGCAACTTTAGGTAGCTAGGCATTAACGACGCCGTGTGTACGATAACTTACTCGGGGGGTCTCGGGGAGTGAGTTTGCCCTTCTTTCGGGGCACGAGATCGAGATCCGCTGACCTCTGTCGCTTTCTGCGTGCTTCGCGCGGTGGAGATTATAACCCGACAGTACCAACGCGACGGGCGCATTCGGCAGAGGTAATGTGTTCGCGTCTCGCGAGAATGTGAGCTACCGGAGACTCGACCGCTAACTGAGTTGTGTAAGGTCGTCACGGCGCCTCGGCGATCGAGCGCCTGGCGATGTCGACGATTTTGAACAGCTTATTTCGGAATTTGCGTTGAGATAAGATGTGTTTGTCTACTCTGCGTTTCTCTCTCCGAGACTTCCGTGGGACTGCCCAGCTCCCTGCGGAATGCGACCGATGGAACAAGTGCGCGGAAGTGTACGAATCGACGAAGGGCGGCGTGTTATCTTTTTCTAAACCTAGTCACCGAAAAATATGATATAATAATAAAATTAACGACGTTTTAACAAGTGACTTTGATGAAAAGGGGAGAAAACGGGAAAACTCGGCCGAGCGAAAGATTGCAAATTTCCGTTGACAATGCGCACGAGACGTTCCGCGACACGCGCAGATAGAAGGAAAGGAAAAAGGAACAAAATGTAATTGCGCCAGGAGCCGACCGAATTGAAAAGTGTGGATAGATTTAATGCTCACCCTAAACAATCAATAAGAGTAAAAGTATAGTAAAGAGGATTGCGTAGTGTGAAATTTATGCTCGTTGCAAGATTATGTCTGCACGACAAATGTCAATGTGACACACAGGTACTGGCACGATAATTGAGCTTAATTGTTTCATGTAAAAGAACCTTGGGTCAAATTCCGATAAAACGGTTCCAATTAGAGTGAAAATGAGAATAAAAGAGAAGAGATGAAAGGAAAGGAGTCGAAATAAAAAGAATCGTGAGAAGAAGTCCTAGATTTTATGATAGCTGCGTGTCCGGAAATGAAATTTGAGGGAAAAGTTAATCTAGCACGTAAAAAGACCTTATTACACTCTTTGGCACTTTATAAAAAGAAATTTACATGTTTTTTTTATGTTTGGCGCCAAGCGTCTTTCGATTAAGCATCGATTTGTTCACGCAATTTTTAACAGTTCTTTTAGTAGTTGCTACAGAAACTGCGCGGACATATGTATGTTTAAAAGTGAAAACGCCCAGCCGGAAAAATGTGCAAAAATAATGCAAGTCTGGATGTACCCCAGTCTGTCTTTCGTCTTTTTTCAAAAGTTTAACAAAAGAAAAGCAAGAGATATATGAGGGCAAATTCGGTCTAAGTGTTCAAAGAACATTGTGCAAAATGTATTCCATTCACTATCTTTGTATCTCTCTCTTTCCTCTCTCGTATTTCTGTCTTTCGTTCTTTGTCTTTCATGAGGAACGCAGGGATTCGCATTCCGAGGCATTATGTTACGAAAGAAACGGATGTGAAAATGAGAGCAATTTTTCAACCTTAGAAACGTGCCATGGACCTGTACGAACAATACGTGTTTCAATTGCCATGAAGCGGTCAAAATGGAAAATCTATCATCTGGTCCAGTAAATCAGATGAGCATTCATCCTTAAAGAAACCCCGAAGATGGGGGTGCGATGGGAGATTCGGACGAAGGGACCGGTTAACGGCTGCAAAAATTTTTCGTTGTGCCGACGTGTCGTCGCGAAAACTGGTTTGCGCGAAAGACGCGCGCGCCGGCTGTGATCAGAGAGAAAAAAAGTCCGGCACAAAAAAGCTTAGATCTTTTTGAAGGGATTCATGACGAGACCGGGTGCGCGCGTCCGAAGGATAGTAGGCGGAAATCGGAGAAGCGGATCTGGATTATGCGTACCTTATTCTGTGCGATCAAGGCGAAACTGGAGGAGGTAATCGGAGGTGGGGGGCCAGTTTGAATTTTAAATCGAGTCGCTCGGCGATTACGATTTTCCAGTTTGCTAAACCGCCAGAGATGCGAGAGTGACGACATTCGTCACTTCATTCGAGAGAGAACATAAAAAAAGTGAAGCGCGTGTTAATAGAATGTTAATTCAATCGCGTGATCTTTGAAAGTTTTTATTGCCGCTTGATTTTTGCGGCACAACAACAGTTGCCTATCAGCGCAAGAATAAAGGCTCGAAATCGCTTCTCGTATCTGGAACGTCTCGAGCACGCGAATGTCGAATCGTTTCGGTGTCTATTCGAACGTTCGCTCGACCGAGAAAGCATGACCAACAAATCTCCGGATAATCACGGAAGGGGGGGGGGTAGCGTACCAACGCGCGGGTGATGTACAAAGTTGCGAGATAAATGTAGAGAAAATTGCGTAAACAATGCCGTTACTGCGTCGCCCTCGACATTATCGGGCGATGCGGTAAGGGTGTTATTTACACGACGTTATCTCTGTAAGGCACCGTCGCCTTATACGTTTGCGCGTGATCTAGATTATGGATACGAGAGGGGCCGTCACACGGATCGAGCACGATCAAATTTAAAGCGCCCGCGAACAAGTACGCGCCGCCAAGTCCGTCGCGTGCATAGTTTGCGCCGAAGAAGAGTCGGAAGCGGAGAAAAAGGAGAAAAGGAAGGAAAAAAGGATAATGTGATAAGAAACTTGATATAGGTACAGTTAGACAGAGATGATGGAGAACATGAGACGAAGAATATGCGTGTCCTCGCGGTACGCGCCGGAGAAATCGCGACACCCGCGACAGCGACAGTGGACCGACGGACAGTGGACGTCACTTTTCCCCGCTACTTTTCACTGTCAGAGGAACTTGTACCAGTATATCAAACAGCTATATTCATCTTCTTTCGTCGACGCAAGGCGCGTCCGCACGTGAGGATAAATAGAGATAATGATAATGGTATAGACCTACATCAAGGTTTTTCATCGGTTGTCGAGCAAAAGACATTAACAGAATAACTAAATCAATAGACACCATTGCTAGATCAAGGTGTGTAATAACAAGTGTAAATGTTAATCTCGCCAGTAGATAATTGATCAATAAACAATTTTCGACAATTTGCAGAATAACTAAACACGAGAGTTCCTCTTATTATCCCCTTTTTTCCTCTCTTTCTTCCTCTTCTCCGCTCCCAACTCTTCTCCGGCGCGAAACCATGTACGCGACAAAGATTTGGCGGGGCGCGCTCTCTCGCGAGCGCTTTAAACGTAAACGCGCAAGACGTATAAGGCAACGTCAGCCTTATACAAGAGAGAATATGTAAAGAACGCCCTCACCGCATCGCCCAGTGGTGTCGGGAGCGACGCGGCAACGTCATTTACGCAATTTTCTCTACGTACCGCTGAGGCTTCACTAGGAGACGTGATCGCCGTCGGTGGCTATCCGCTGACGATGGGCACGGGAACGCCTCAGGAACGTGGCGGCCTCGTCCTCCTCGTCGTCGTCTTCCTCGAGGTTGGTCTCGTTACTGATGTCGGCGTTTAGCGACGAGTTGTTACTGCCGCCCGAGTGTGATCTGCGCGAGGACGACTTGTTCATGGACAGGTCCTCGGGTTCCGTTTGCACCGGGAAACCTATGGGGGTAGGATTCAGCGCGATCGCGGCCGAGTATATGTCGCGGCCGGGGTTCATTCGGAGATGAGCCAGTCGGTTGGCCGGCACGATGTACTTCCTGGTGAGTCCCTCCGATTCTTCCTCCGGCGCCTGCTCCCCGTCGATGTCCACGTCGGCGTCAACGTCGACATACTCCTCCGAGTCGAGCTCGTCGCTGTTCAACGACGGGGGTGACTCGGCCTCCGGCGGTGACTCCTGCGCCGCGCTGTTGCTGCATTTGTGCTGCTGCAAGTGGTGCCGCCGTCTGAACCGCATTTGACAGCTCTCGCACTCGAACGGCTTCTCGTTGTTGTGTATCAGCATGTGCGCCTTCAGCTGATTCGAGTCGCTAAATGTGGACGGGCACGCGTCGCAGCGGTACGGACGCTCGCCCGTGTGTACGCGTAAGTGGCGACGGAGATTCGCCACTTGAACGAACTTTCGGTCGCAGTATTTGCATTTGTAGGGTTTCTCGCCCGTGTGGAGTCGCATGTGCGTCTTCAAGTGGTGGTCCCGTGTAAATCTGCAAAATTAAAAGGTCAAAAATTATTCGGGTCAATTCGCGCTTTCGTTGAATGATACGAAAGGTCATAATGTACCCGGTAAAGCGTCTCCCCATTAAGAATGTTTAGGCATTACGACTAAATTATAATTTGAATACAAGTGGATTCTGTGGATTTCATCGTAAAAAATTTATGTCAAAATTTCAAGCTGTTTAAGAAACTTGGTACTGAAAAAATTAAATAAATTATCCCGGTTAGTAGGGAGATCCAGATTCGAATCCTGGCTGAGGTAATTTTTATCGCAATAAATTATTTACAGATTGTTTTCTAAAAGGTCAATCTAATTTGGTACACGGAGAGAATTTTCTCTTAAAATTTATCCTGAAAATCACGTAATCGAATTTTTTGAAATTTTACCATACATTCTACTGGTAAAATGAATTACAATACAATAACATGAACTAGTACAATGTGTATATAAAATTTCAAAAAACTCACAGTTTGTCAAAATGCCACGTTGTTTCACGATTACATGTTTTTTAGGATAAATTTTAAGAAAAAGAGATGGGATTTTGAAATTTTATCATACACTTTAGTAGTAAAATTTAAAAAGAAACTCAAAATTCTACGAAATGTCACGTTACCCCGCGATCGCATGATTTTCAGGATAAATTTGAAGGCAAAATTCTCTCCGCGTATACTACACATATTTCGACCTTAGTCTTAATACTGTTTCAAGACTGAAAAAGTTATCGACACGCAGCGGCTGCGTTGAAAAAAGATGTATACGCAAAACTATTATTAAGCACTAAAATCCAGCGTGACTGTCATTCTGTTATGTGATTTATTTGAGTAATAAAATGACACGGTCTTGAAAATACAGAACGAATAAGACAGAAAATATCTAGACCAATTTTAGCTTCGTTAGGAGATTTATTTGTTTCTTTAATAATAACGACAATGTAGATAAGGCCAAGATTAACAAGCTTTTCGGTTGACAGAATATTAACATTAATTTACTACAGAGTATGTGAATACATTCAGACTCTAGAGTTGCGGACGCGTTTCGGCACACGGTGCTTTTATCAGCGTTTATATCTAAAAATATACTTCGAATATACATTCAATTAAATAATTACAAACATGAATAGCCGCCAAATTATAAAATTCTTAATACATCGAAAACAATAATTCTTAGATTTCATCAAAATTTACAAACTTAATTGGTCAAAAACTAGGAAAATTATGATCAAACACCGTACTCATATATGCATTATGCCGAAACGCGTCCGCAACTCTAGAGTCTGAATGTATTCACATATTCTGTAGTAAATTAATGTTAATATTCTGTCAACCGAAAAGCTCGTTAATCTCGGCCTTATCTACATTGTTGTTATTTTGAATAGAACACAAGCGTTATCTTTTTATATTCTTTAATAATGTTTCCGAAAAAAATTTTAAAACTTTCTCGGTGCCGAATACTGTTGCAACGATATCAGAGTGGCCGCAAATTTGTGTTACTGAAGTATACCTCGCCAATTTACAATTTGTGTACCGGGAAAATATAAAATCGCGTCAGAACTTTTGAAATTAATTGTACATAAGCAACTTAACTTTCAAGGGGAAAAATGTGTCTGTACCGCCTCGACATCCTTGAGTCGATATTACACGATAGTAATCTAACTCGTGCAGATGATTCAGAAAGATGGCGAGAAGGGACGACGTGGGGATATCGCAGAGATTCTCACCTTTTTTGGCATTCCTGGCACTGGAAAGGTTTCTCGCCCGTATGCGTACGTTCGTGATTCTGCAGTACGTGCTTATATCCGAAGGATCTCTGGCACACGCCACAGGTGAAGACCTTATCTTTGCTATCCTTGGCCGTCTCGGGACTGACGGAAGGACTGACTGGGTCTGCACCTTCTACCGCGGTCTCCGCTTTCAATTTGGTCAGTTTTCTCTTGGCGGCGCGACCCCTCCTGACAATCCTATCATCGTCGTTGCTCGTCATGTTATTGTTGTCATTGTTGTCGTTATTGTTATTATTATTATTATTGTTGTTATTGTTGTTGCGCCGAGACGCGGGCTTCGTGTTGGGGACCGACGACGCTTCTGGCATCGGCAGAATGGAGGGCGGCGAGGATGCGATTCGCGGCATCCAACTACCGCATCCGAACTGCTGGTAGAGCGCCGGGGAGGAGGTGAGGGTGGCGTGTAACGATATAGGAAGTCTCGCCGTCATCAGAGCTAGTGTCGCTTGATTTGCAATCAGCTGTTCCTCGACAGTCATCCTCGGTAGTCCTGAACTGGGGTTGAACATACTGAACATCTTTCGCTGCGCTTTCTCGAGCTGAGTACTGTTTTCGGGGTCCTGCATCATGCCCAGCTGTTGCTCGATCAGGAGTCCTGGACTTAATAGGAAATACACATTGACGTATGCGACGAAGTGTCGTCAGTTTACGCGAATATAATTACGCGCTTTAACGCTTAACGCGCGAAACGTATACGATTACGCTAAAGAATACATTTCGTCGTTTGCGTCTCGGTCCGTAATAGCGCGAGGCGTAAACGTGCACGCGAATAGTAATTTTTGCGGATGTCAGAAATATTCCTCGTCGCCGTCACGACGGTCCGGCGAAGTTAGCGATCGCTTAAACGAGGGGTTAGATATCGGATGATCGCACGAGAGTGTGCGATCTGCGAATCCGAACATCGCTCCTCACGTTTCCTCCCTCACACATACACACACACACACACGCACACACATACACTCTATCTGTTAGACACTCCCTATACGCTCCTTCCTCTCTTTCTCTCCGTTTTTCTCTCTTTCCTACCACTCCCGACTTGCCCTCCCACACATGTCGCTCGCACGTGAGGTTACTGGATCCTCCTCCATTCACTCACACTCTCGACTGCGCGAGAGTTCATTCATAAGGCTCCGGCTATCCACCTACGCGTCTACGACGTATCGCCTCTTCGACTCGGGGCCAACGACTTTATCGGCGCGCGAATTCGCGCGCTTATCAGAATATCGACGTCGCCTTGAACTCGACAGGAGCGTCTGTCAATAAACCGTGAATCTGCGCCACCTCCTAATTTCTAACAGTTATGAATGTGAATCGCCAGTAAATAAAAACGATAAAAAGAATTGTTAGACGACTTAGGCTGGCAGATGGTTTATTTATTCAATTAAAATCCGGCTGTCTCGACGTTTCGACCATACGGGTTGTGGTCCTTTTCAGGGAAATTGACCAATCCCAGTCGATTATTTTTACGACTACGACTCTGCAACTCGCGTTGTAGACCACGCATAAAGCCTCCGCTACAATGATTCTCGGTTCTGTCTACAATGGTCGTAGTCGTAGTCGCTCGATAAGAATTGGCCAATCGCAGTCGATTATTCTTACGACTACGACCATTGTAGACAGAACCGAGAATCATTGTAGCGGAGGCTTTAGCCTTAAGAAATTGACTAATCACAGTCGCGTATTCTACTCATACTTGACCGTGATTGGTCAATTTCTTAAAGCTCAGGACTTAACTCATCTATTGCAGACTAGGACTAAAGTCGTTGACCCTCGAAGAGGCGATACGCAGGTCGCGAGTCGCTAGTCCAATACGGACATTACACGGTTCTTACGGAAATTGGATTTCCGTGAAATTGGCGAAAACCTTGAAAATAAATAGTTGCTGCGACTCTGATTAATAGCGAAATCGATTGCTTGCACTAGTGCGCACCGAGTGCACACTAAAGCCTGTTTATAGTCAATTTTGACATTTAACTTTGTTTTAAATACATATTCGAAAAGCGTTTAGTCACAAAATGATGCGTATGGATGCTAAACAGATCATTTTACTGGCTAAATAGTGCAAGAGATATTTAAGACGACCCTGAAATATAAGAATTGACTGTAAACAAGCCTTTGGGTTCACTCAGGCTTGCACTAGTGCAAGCAACTGAATCCGCTATAAGAGTCACAGTGAACAGCAACTCCCTGTCCTCAGTCCAAGGCCCCAATTCGAGAAATGTATAGCCAGTCAATTTGCAACTTTTACCGGAAAATAATTGTACTAGTTAGACGGGGAGATTTTTTTCATAAAATTTATCCGGAAAATTATGTAATCGTGGGACAATGTAGCGTTTTGAAGAACTTTAGAAGAGTTTCTTGAAATTTTACTATACATTTTACGAGTAATTGATTTCACTCCACGGAGAGATTTTTCTCTTAAAATGTATCCTGAAAATCATGTAATCGTGGGACAATGTGGCGTTTCAAAGGATTTTACGAAGGTTTTTGAAACTTTACCACGCATTTTACTAGTAATTTTACTTAGTATACATTTTACTGGTAGAATACATGGTAAAATTTCTAAAAGTTCTTATAAAGGTCTTCCAAATACCATGTTGTCCCACGATTACATAAGGTTGAATTACACACGATTGCAGGGTGAATTTTAAGAGAAAATTCTCTCCGTGTACCTATTTAAAATTCTTCACGACACAGTTCTTAAAATTATTTGATTGTACGCAGAGAGAATTTTCTCTTAAAATTTATCCTAAAGATTATCTAATTGTGGGATAACATTTCGAAGAATCTTATGAGAGGTATTTGAAATTTCACCATGCATTTCACTGCACTGAAAAAAAGGTCCGATTAAATATAATCGGATAATCCAATTACATAATAATAACAAACGGATATATCCAATTAAATTATATACCCGATGAAAAATATGATTGGTTTTTTAATCAAATTTCATCGGTATCTGCATCCCGTCGGATAAATTTCCTCGGATGTTATCCATAATTTAATCGGAAAACGTAATTGGAAAAATGAACCATCAAAAACACTATTTAACAAGCTTAGCCGATGAAAATTTTTCTCAGGTCATCGTCCTTGGTATACATTTTAACGAGGGGAAAACCGCTGACCAAAATCTTATACACCAATGCCCACTAATGCCCAGTGGGCATTACTTTATCTTATCTTATTTTATCTCATTTATCTGACCTTTGATCTTATGTAAATTAAAGTTAAATACTCGTGACAATGTTAAAGAAAACTAATGTTACGATGTTTATCTTATGTTATCTTATTTTGTCTTTATAATACCTCAGCAAGGCCCTCGGCAAGGCCTTATAATGGCCAAAAATGCTGCTTAGTAATACCGCAAATCTACAGGGTGTTATGTAATAACCGCCTCACCTCTTATTTACGGATAGAGCGGACTAAACTGAGTCGAAAAGTCCTGTACCATTTTGCAATTTTCGCAATAGTTAACGAGTTATTAATTATTAAAAATCGCTGTCTTAGCCCGGCCTACCACCCGACTCAAACGCGCGATCGGCATTGCTAGGCGCGTGAGGAGTTGTTTACGACACACGGCAACGGCTACGTATAATAAACAACTCCCCGCGCGCCTAGCAACGCCGATTGCGGGACGGCCGCATCTCCCGACGCGTCGGGCGAAATGCACACTCTCTGTTTTCGACAATTGGCAAAATCTCGGATTTTCCGCTTTCACCGGTTCCGGCTGCTCCTTCTGTTCGGGCATTCATTTACCTCTTGCGAATACGCTTGCTGTTAAGTAAATCCTTTTATTTCGGGGCTTCGGCTACGGCAAAATTTGACAAAAGCAAATTTGCGGCATGTGACGTGGAAACATTTGTCACGGTAACCCTTCGCCTCCTCTCTCTCTCTCTCTCTCTCTCTCTCTCTTTCTTATTCGCATCCTTTCTCTCCTTTATTCGCGTCTAGGAATTCGCCGGATGTTGGCCTCGAATGAAAGTGAAAATGTAGGTGGTGCGTCGGCGCTTTAATATATATATATATATTAAAGCGCCGACGTATATATATATATATATATATA
>NW_011967083.1:94089-102925 GCF_000949405.1 Vollenhovia emeryi
GAAGTCTAAAAGCGTCTACGTGGCGATATAGCTCGCGCGCGCGAGACTCCGTGACACATCGTAAACACTGATGGGTCTCCGAGAGATTAGCTAAATCGCCCGGCGCGCGGGAGGGAGTGGGTCGTTCGGGGAAAAAAAAAGGAAATTTCGTTTCGCCGGCGACTCGCGCGACGCACCCGCGGTCCGAAAATAATCCTCGCTTCGGAATGCGCAGTACGCCTCGCTCCCTGTCCTCCCTCGTAAGCGGCAACGATCCCCGCGTGTCTCCGTGAACGCGCACTTCCCGCGAACCGGGGCGAGACTTGACCTTCCCGATCCCGATCGTTACGTATAGACAGTTGAATCGCGCGCTGACGGCGAACCCGGTCTCTCCCGAATTCCACCCTTTCGGATCGTGCAAATCCGAGAGACTCCCGCGGCGTCTTCTTCCAGAATAACGTTTTTTAAAGCAAACCCGGAAGCGCTCGAAGGGGGGGAATAAAAAGGATAAAATTTCATGACTTATGGAAGGATAATATTTTACGGTTTGCACGGACCCGAGGACAATGTTGCGAAAAAGAAAAGGGAAAAGAGGTAGGCGTCCGGCGGCTTCACACACAACAAGACATACGGCGAAATACATTTTACCGAACTTTTAGCAAAACGTACCAAGGCCGTTGCGAAAATGACCGAACCGTACAAAAGAACCTCCGAGAACACGGGAAAATGAGCTATGCGATTGCCGTAGGCCGTTGCGGCTTCTACGCGCGGAAAATAATTTCGCCGCGCGAAGGAAACAACCGAGGAGACTCGGCGTTGACTTTCGTCGGCTCTGTATCAGTTTCTCCCCGCGAAATCAAATAAATACAGATATATAGCTTAATTTGAGACGGTTTCTAGCCTCTAATAGGATCTCCGAGAGTGAGTGCCCGCGACGGAACTACAAGGGTTGCGACCAATTAGGGAGTAGACGCGAGCGGGGGCGGCGCTCCTGGCGTCGCGTTGCCAAGAAACGGCGATCGTAGGCTGTAAGGATCCCTTGTCGCCGTTAAGGGAATTTTAGGGCGGCGGGAGTGAGATACACCCGTACGCACCCTTATTGATTCAACGACGTTGCTGCTCTCTAAATAGTCCATTAATTAGCCCGCGGCGATCGAGCGCGGATCTCCGTCGGTTGTCGTTTCCTCGGATTTGCTTTCTTCCATTTTTACCTCGTTAAGAAACGGCTCGAAAGTGCCCGCGGAGTGTTGCGCCCGATTTCCCGAACGCTCCCGTCGCAACGCCCTTCGAATCCGCCGCCCGTAGGACGCCTAATTATTAATTGATAAAGGTGTGTGTCGCGTGTGACGTCAATTCCTGAAGGAGCAACCTTTTAGAAGCTGCGATCTCGCCGCGTAGGTGACTCTCGAAAAAAGAAGACGCGCAACGACCCCTACCGCTCCGACGCCCGCTCAGTCGTGAACTAATCGTGCAGTTTTATCTTGTTTATCGAAGGACATAAATTGGAGATTGTTAAACTTAGAAATGCAAAGGCTCTCGCGCAGTTCCTATGGAAATTGGTTGAAACTTAGAAAATAAGTGGTGCGAGTGACGCCGATCAAGGGTCCCTGCGACGGACCGTTTAGTCGCTAGAAACGTTCAATATAAGGCGTTCTTTCAGTGCCGCGCTGTTAAAAAAGTACGCAAGAACAAGGATAATCGCCTCGCATAGTTTTTTGAATATTGAATGTGATCTCGTTTAGCAAATTGGCTTTGTTACATTGCGATTTTGACCTTTGAACGCTTGTAGCAGCGAAACGGTTCACAAAACCCTGTGCCCTAAAGTCTAATCTGCAATGTATTTTTTGAGATTACGAAACATTCTATTTCGTACACGGATTTTCTCTTACAATTTATCCTGAAAATTATATGATCGTGGGACAACACGACATTTCGAAGAATGTTATGAGTTCTTCGAAATTTTACCAGTAAAACGTATGGTAAAATTTAAAACGTTTTTCCAAGTGTCACGTTGTCTCACGATTACATAATTTTCAAGGTAAATTTTAACAACGGGGCATTTTGAAGAATTTTATAAGAATTTTATGAGCATTTTGTGAAATTGTGCCATATGTTTTACTAGTAAAATGTATACTAACTGTAAGTATAATTATTAGTAGACATATGTGCACGGAGAGAATTTTCTCTTCAAGTTTATCCTGAAAATTATGTGATCGTGGGACAACACGGCATTTTGAACAACTTCATCAAAGTTTTCTGAAATTTTATTAATAAAATGTATGGCAAAACTTCCAAAACCTCTCATACAGTTGTTCAAAATGCCACGTTGTTCCACGATTACATGCTTTTCAGGGTAAATATGAAGAGAAAATTCTCTCCATGTAGTACTTATTGTTAGTATACATTTTATTAGTAAAATGTATGGTAAAGTTTCAAAAAACTCTCCTAAAGTTCTTCAAAATGCCATGGTGTCCCATGATTACACGATTTTCAGGATAAATTTCAAGAGAAAAATCCGAGGAAAAATTTTTCCATATCTAAGCAAATCAATACTTTGCTTGTACTATGTACAATTTATCAACTTGCACACATTTTTTACAAGAATCCACTATCTCCACAATAGAATTCTAGACGCAGCGAGCATATTGTAGATTAGGCGGAAGTTTCGGTTCGCAAAGCATGTACACGGGGAGAGAATTTTCTCGTAAAATTCACCACAAATCATGGAATCGTGGAACAACGTGGCATTTTGAAACAACTGTATGAGAGTTTCTTGAAATTTCACTATAAATTCTATTAATTAAATGTATACTAACAATAAGTTCAATATGGAGAGATGTTTCTCTTAAAATTGATCCTGAAAGCATGTAATTGTGGAACAATATGGCGTTTCGAACAATTTTATGAAATTGAGCTAGGGGGGGGGGCAATGAGAGCCAAACGCTGGATGTTGAGTGCGGGTATAACGATATTATGTGTGTTATTTATTCAGGGTAATTAAAGTCAGACGTTTCGACCATCGCATGTGGTCCTTTTCAATAACATGAGAATATTTACATAAATATGATTGTTTCGGTCAAGTACGCATGTTAATAAAAGACTCTAGCCATCGCTTTTTAATAATTATATTATGAGTAAGAGAAACTTAACGCTTGTATCGATGAGCGTCACCATTGAATTAAACAACGATGCGAGACACTGCGTTCATCGATACAAGCGTTAAGTTTCTCTTACTCATAATATAATTATTAAAAAGCGATGGCTAGAGTCTTTTATTAACATGCGTACTTGACCGAAACAATCAAATTTATGTAAATATTCTCATGTTATTGAAAAGGACCACATGCGATGGTCGAAACGTCTGACTTTAATTACCCTGAATAAATAACACACATAATATCATTATACCCGCACTCAACATCCAGCGTTTGGCTCTCATTGCTCCCCCCCCCCCTAGCTCAATTAAGTTATTGATACACAGAGCCTTAAAAATATCAAATTAAATTAAATTTTATGAAAGTTTTTTTGAAATTTTACTGTACATTCTGCTAGTAAAATGCAAGGGGGGAAACCGCTCAGGGCATTGTGGTGTATACAGGGTGTTAGGTAATACCCGCCTCACCTCTTATTTGCGGATAGAGCGGACTAAACTGAGTCGAAAAGTCCTCTACCATTTTTCAATTTTCGTAATAGTTAACGAGTTATTAATTATAAATATCACTGTTTTAGCCCGGCCTACCACCTAATCAAACGCGCGCGGACGGTAGGGCCTTGCAGTTTGTTTGGGCTTCGGACGTGCCGTTTCTCAAGACTCTTTTCTCCGGAGAAAATTTGGGGTTGAGAAAAAGGATATACCTGCGTAAATCTGCATTTCGCACGGCCGGGACAGTGCCATGCTTAGGATCCGCGCGGGCTCCGTCCTCACTTTGACATTCCGCCCGCTTCCCCCCGGGGCGCAACGTGGATGTCACTCGCGGCGAGAAACAAAAGCCGGCGCAGCGGACCTCGTCTCGTTTCCGCCTCGCGCGAAAGCGGAGCGGCGAGTCTCCGGCGCGAGCGGGCGCTCGACGATCCGGCACAGGTGACTTGCGCGCTCCAAGGTGGGTCGAGAACACCCGGGACCGCGGGCGCACTTGCAACGGCGTTCTGAGCCGATCACCGGGCAGTGGACCGATCACGCGAACGAGCGAGAAGCCGCGAGCGAAGGTGCGCCGATTACGGAGCGGACGACCATCGGAGAACGATGTTAACTCTGGGCTGACCTAACCCAATACTAAATGACAACCGAGTTTCGCTCGCTCGTAGTCAAACATCCCCCACCCCTGCGCGTCCAGGTCGGCGCCCCACCACGTGCCGTGCGCGGCCCCCACCAGGCCGTGCGGCCGCGCTACCCTCTTCGAATAGCAACCCCGGATGCGCGAGTCGCCGAAACCACTCTTCGACGAACAGGACGCGCGGGGTTAGCTTGTGCGCCGAAGATGGAGTACGAAGGGGCGAGAGAATGAGAGAGAGAGAGAAAGTGAGAGAGACGGAGAAGCGCGGATATCGAGCGAGAGGTGAGGAGAGAGACAGCAAGAGTGGAAGGGCGCGACGGAAGAGAGGCGACGGTGCGAGAGGGTGGCCCCGCGGGGCGGGAGGGGGCGGGGAGAGGGAGGGAGGGAGAGAGAGAGAGAGAGAGAGAGACGTTACTGCTCAGAAAGAGCAAGCTGGAGGGGACTTGAGGGAGAGACAGGGTGAACCTGCGACCGTGATCTTTGAGGGTAGGCCGGCGCGTGTGCGAGGAGCGTGCTCTTTCCCCGAGGAAGGCGAGGGAGAAGGAGGGACGGGAGGGGGGAGGAATCCCGTGCGTTTCACGCGCTTCCAAAGTTCGGGCGAGAGAAGGCCGCTCTCGGCCGCGAAACCTCGCCACTTGCGACCGCGTCACCGATCGGCGTCGTCTCTGGGGAAGGACACGTCGTCGGATCGCGCCCGCCTTTCAATCCGCGACGCGGATGCCACGCGCGCGGATTGAATGTGCCGCTCGCGCGATATCGACAGTCGCGCCGCTGCGAGCGCGGCGGCGGCCGGGCTTTTTGCAAAAAGTTCGCCGCGGCTGTCGATATTTCAAAAGCGGCCGGTGTAAATTGCGCGATGATACGCCGCTGTCCGGAGTCTTCCAGGTTGCGCGAAGCGAGTAAATATTGGGTCGATGCGCAAGTTCGTCCCGGTTTTACACCGAAAATTTCACGCCTATTGTATTATATTTTGCCGATATAATACATTTAAGGTAGTTATTTCGTAAAATTGTTTACGTGAGAATTGTTTCAAATTTTTACAGTTTATTCTTTACATTAAATACAATAACCTAACGGTTGAAAAACGCTCCCGTGGCGTAGAGGGTGAAAGGAAAAAAACTTTATTACTGGATATGTAGAATTTTTCTTTTATGTAATGCGAAAGGCATTTTAAGTAAATTGTTTGGCGTAATTCGCCCACAACACTTTAAAATCATCGCCAGTCATCGCAAACTGTTGCAACCAATAACCACGGTTATCCGTCATAACCTACAGAGCACAGAAAGATTGCAGGAAGATTGCAGAAATGTTACATTGCAAGATTGCAATATTGCAGCAACGTTGAAATGCCCGCCCTCAGAGAGATTGCAGTGCAACATTATAGCAATGTTGAAGTGCAATATTTTTGGAATAATTTGTTGTACGTAAGCAGAGAATTTACTAATTACACATGCATCCGGGCCTTTTTCAATACACAGCAAGCTATTGCGAGGCAACCTAAGGAGATTATGTCGCTTCGCAATAGATGGAGATTGCGAGCAACACCGCACTGATCAAGTACTTAATAATTCGCGCATTATTGGTGTCAACGAAAATAACATTATAAAATTCTCGTAATTAGAAAAATGTTTTAAATAGAAAATATAGTATTTTCATTATTTTTGAAACTTTGCTGCAATATTGTTATCGAAAGTTTGCAATTTTATATCCCTGCAATGTCTCTGCAAGATTGCACTGCAATCTGCAAGATTGCAACGTTTCTGCAATGTAACTGCAACCATCTGTGCTATATGGGGTAATATGTCGAAAGAGATTTTAGCCATCTTTATAAATTCACACGACTCACAAACGGCAATCGACGACAACAAATTTGACGGTAAAGTTTCCGTCTAATTGTCACTTTCAAATGTTTAATACGTCACATAAGTGTGAAGTCGATAGCAGATCGTATTCGTATATAAATTGCGCGAATGTCTAAAACCGGGCCGAACTTGTGCACCAACCAAATATAACAGCGCGTACACAAATGCTCGGGCGCTTGAAAAATAAGATGCGAGAGCAAACGATGTCGTCGGCGCGCACGACCCTTGGGAAAATTTACTTCAAACGAAATTAAAGTTTTTAAAAGTAACCTTTCAAATCTAAGAGCTTACTTAAAGAGGATAAAAGTGTACTTAAGAAATTTTAGAGTAATTTGGACACTTAAAGTAACTTTTAGATAGCCAGGCCTATCGAATTTCCCGCTAGAGGGCCGCGCGACGTAGCACTTTCTCGTAGGAAAAAAACCGCACGCGGTGTTATAAATTATATCACATACTTTCCTTAATTTTTAAAGCCAGTTTTAAGTTTACCTTAAATAAAAGTTTAAAAGTGTCCAAATTTACTTTTCATATTTTTCATTTTTCTAAAGTAAAATTTTAAAATTTTCTCAGGTAAATTTTCCCAAGGGTCGAGTCTCCGGCAAATGATTAATTTACGATCGAGATGCATTAAAATTTGTACCGAGAACATCGCGGGTCGATCGTGCTTCCTTCGGCTCGCGATTTCTCGTGATTTTTATTCATTGAGAAAACCCTTCACGTTTTTCCTAAAGCCGATATTCACAGTCGGATCTTATATTTCAGACTGTCTTAAGTTTATCTTAAGATGCCGTACGGAACATTTCATTGGCTGCGGGGTATCTGAAGATAATCTTAAATTCCAAAAAGATTTATTTCATATATGGTGTATTTACCGTAAAAAAATTGTTAAAGATAAGCATAGTTTTTTAAAGTGGAATCACCCCTTAACGACGACCTTGAATATAAGATCTGACTGTACCGCCCAAAGTTTCGGAAGTCCCGGTAATTAGTTACTTCCGCTAAAAAGTGACCCAAATAAAGTAAGATTTATCGTACTCTAGACTTTAGGTTTACTGGCCTTTCGTGACAATGTGTCGTAAAATATCTCGGTCACTTTGTTCGCATTTTTTCCTTGAGTTGCTATCATATTTTTTTCGCAATGGATGCATCGTTTTGCGTAACCTATATATTTTTTTCTTTTCACACAGTTTTGCCCTTTCCAGAGCACTTTCGCTTCCTTTCTTACGGATTTTAATTGTCCACGTGATCTATATTTCAGAAAGCACAATGGAACGACTCTGTTGAAGGTCCGAAACTGGAGTTTTCATCTATTGTCCGTTACGTATGAAGGTCGAGTTATTTAAAGGGAGAAAATTCAAGGGAAGAAATTGGGTTAGTGCTATACACATACAACAGTTGTGTATATGTGGATACTAACGGTTTTAAGTCATTCTCATCGTTATTTATCACATATGTCTAAATGAAAACCAAGGTTGGGAACGTTACCTTAAAAAGTAACGTGTTACCGTTACTCGTTACCGATTTTAAAAAGTAACGCGTTACCGTTACTGTTACTTAGAAAGTAACAATTCGTTACTTGTTTCGTTACTTTGTTGAAATGCTAAAGTAAGATGTTAGATTATAAAATTACATTATTATTATTTAATAATCAATATTAGAACTTAAAACTTTAGACTAGTTTCTATATAGCAAGTCATCCAGCATACAGGAGCTCGATTTTTGAATTTGCTCGAAGGAGAAACACATGCGAGAATTCTGCTCTTACAGAAAAGTTGCAAGTTGTTTGGATATACGCGTCGTTTTGACCAAACGACTTTCAACTTTTCTGTTAAAGCAGAATTTTCGTATACGTTTCTTCTTAGAATGAATTCACGAATCTGGCCCCAGAATCGAGACGTCGATAAATGCTTATAACGCATTCTCATGTGACATTGTCTCTCAGCGCCCAATATCGGAATATTTTTGTCCAGGCGAGAATAGTGCGCGCGACCAGCGCACGATCTATTGAACGGATATAAAAGATAATAGGGAACTAAAGTAACGATAAAAGTAACGGCTGAATTCGTTACCGTTACTACATAGGTTAATTATTTACTGGCGACAGTAAGTCTTTATTTTCGCCATGTTTTTATCTTTACTTATCTACCATACAGAATTAGAGATGTGTATCTAACACTTAATAAAAAATCTGGTTGCATTAATTAAAAGTCTAGTAGATTCAACCGGGGACTCGATTCTTGAATTCATTCGAAAGAGAAACGTATGCGAAAATTCTCCTCTTGCAGAAAGTCGCGTGGCTTTCGGACAGTTTCTCTTTCGAATAAATTCGGGGATCGAGCCCTCGTCTGTTAAAAAATGGACGACTCAGAACATTACTTTAGGATTTACTAGACTAGAACAACACCTGCGCGCGCTATTCATTAATATCTTCGTATTTTCTTATGATAATTTTTACGCGTGACAAATAGTTAAATGGTTAACCGAGGAACATGACACAATAAAGCATGAATGAAAGAAGTGAAGCATGACACGAATGTAAAAGAGAAGCGAATCATACCGCCCTTCGTTCTCAAACGTTCCGGTTATGAAATATCGAGTCCTATCGTGATAACCAGATTCTATTTGACTTAAAACATACATTCTATCATGCGTGTCTTGTTCGAAACATTTTCTCAGTGTACACACGTGAATGTATGCGACAGATGCCAAGATAACCGATCA
>NW_011967083.1:105625-127433 GCF_000949405.1 Vollenhovia emeryi
CTCTCTCTCTCTCTCTCTCTCTCTCTCTCTCTCTCTCTCTCTTTAAAATAGTAAAAGGCCTATTACCTGATTACCTAAAGAATAAGATAAAAATAGTAGGCGATGTTAGTGGAAAGCAGACGCGAGAAGCTGAGAATATTGTGATTGAGTGCCGGCGAACAAGGAATGCGCAAAAGAGTATGTTTTACGAAGGAATAGGGATATAAAATAATTTGCCGATGGAATAAAACGTAGTGAGAGAGTGGAGTGTTTTAAACGAAAGTTGAAGTTAGTTTGTAAGGAAGTGTAAGTTAGTTGTAAGGTAGTGTAGATATTTATTATTACTAGTGTATTGAAATAGCTGAGAAAGCTAATAAAGTTCAATCAATCAATCAATCTCTCTCGTGGCGTATCTTTGACAACTATATCAAGATTACTCGATAAGTTGTGCGATTAGAGTGAAACGACTTGTTTGAGACGATAAGAATTGGATTAAAAGAAATAGATTAAATTTTTATCTATTTTATATATTATCTGCTTGGTTCAAGCCACTCGTTGGCTGTTGAATGGAGCATTGTGCATCATGTATTTATATTTATAGTATATTTTTAGTTTATATGATTCACTGCTTCCCCTTAGGGTTACAAGAACAACTCCTGCATAGACAAGACCGCAATACAAAATACAAAAGACAATTTAAAATTTTTACAATACGTTGCGCTTATACAATGTTCCGCCTTTACAATGATCTCTTTTATCCTTTCCTTGCTTTAGCACCTACTCGCATTTTTAATATTTTTAGTAATATTGTATATTATATACTATATTTTTTTAGTTGAATCAATTAGACCTTTTTAAAACATCGACTTGAACTTTTACACAAAGGGAATGTTCGATAAAGAATATTATTTAACGTTTAATAAGAGTGTATTTTAAAGAATTTTACCATTTTACAATTTTTAAGAACGTTCAATAAAGAGGGTGTAAAAAAATTCTCTACATTTTACATCTTTCATTAAATTGTCAACTATAGCAGTTTAAAGATGTACCATTGAATTTTCCACCTGATGCTCTCGATACTAACGACCGGAACGAAGTTTGACAACGTTCTTTGAAGAACGGGTTTATTTATCCCTTTTGACACGTACGAAATCCTTCCATAATAGGCACATTAGTGGCCATTATTACAACTGACTGATCCTTCAGGTGACGAAGAAAGAGATTATTACTTGACAGGTCATTGTGGGCCGAGTGAGGTCTTTAACCCTTTCGAACCTACCTTTTTTTGGTTCCAAAAAAAAAAGTTTTTTTTCCCATGTTTCCAATTCTTCCAGTATGCTGTATTTTGCTTAGCGACATAGGATGACACGGCATAAACTTCAAAATGCCAACGAACTTAAAACACCCAGCAGGCTGTCCTTTTGTCTGTACATTTTGAAACATTTATTGAGGGAATTTTCTCATGTGAAATTTCTAAAAATTCTTTAATTTGTTTCTTACATTAGATATTAATATGGTTTTCGCGTAACTTTTGTACTTTGAGGCCTTTCAAATAATAAATAATTAATAAATGAAAATAATTAATAAAGTAATAAAAGTAATTAACTTAAAATACTTATAGCTAAGAAAATAATTAACCTAAAAATACTTAAAAGATATTTTTAAGAACTTGAAAAGGAACGAAAGTCCGTGCAAACTATTCGTCAGCATCGTTTGTGTTAATTTGTTTAAATCACTGATTGTAAGAGAACTATAAATTTTATTTTAATATGACTAAATGATATTTACATTGTAATTCACTTAGGAAATTGTACCGTCTCTAACTAATTCGTCTTGAATCTTTAATTTCTGTAATAATCGTTTTGTACTTAATCAGAATTTTATTAATGATGCATGCAAAGGTATTTCTGAAATTATTACGGAAAATTTAATATTTTAATATTTAGTAAAATACTCTCCAATGTGTTTATAGTAAAGTACTTATGTAATCGGTTTCTCTCTCTCTCTCTCTCTCTCTCTCTCTCTCTCTCTCTCTCTCTCTCTCTCTCTCTTCCCTTTCGACTTTCTATACGTAAAGAATAGGAAAGTAGGAAATGCTAGAAAAAGGCTAGAAAAGTGCTCTAGAAAAAGGTAAAAAGAGACTCTGACAATAATCATTTATTTTTTATTTCTTTGAAAAACATATTACGTTTTTCAAGTTCCAACCGATGTTTTTCAAAGAAATAAAAGATAAATGATTATTGTCAGAGTTTCTTTTTACCTTTTTCTAGAGCACTTTTCTAGCCTTTTTCTAGCATTTCTTACTTTCCTATTCTTTACGTATAGAAAGTCGAAAGGGAAGAGAGAGATTATTACTTGACAGGTCATTGTGGGCCGAGTGAGGTCTTTAACCCTTTCGAACCTACCTTTTTTTTGGTTCCCAAAAAAAAGTTTTTTTTTCATGTTTCCAATTCTTCCAGTATGCTGTACTTTGCTTAGCGACATAGGATGACACGGCATAAACTTCAAAATGCCAACGAACTTAAAACACCCAGCAGGCTGTCCTTTCGTCTGTACATTTTGAAACATTTAGTACAATAAGTCTATAATAGACTTACGATATCCGTACGATCCGAAAGTGTCCATGTAGGTTAAAAAAGAAATAAAAGATAAATGATTATTGTGAGAGTTATAATTATTCCATTATTGGATAAATTGCTTTTAGAAAAGGAGCATAAATCTGAAACGAAATAAAACGAAAAATGATTTACTATAAAACTACAGCTGCAGAAATAAACAAATAAGCAAAATAAATTTGGCATATGGAGAAATATGTGATCATTTTTACTTTCTTTGTAGATTTGTTTAAAACAATTACTGTTACTTTACAATTACAATTACAATTACATTACGCTATTTAAGACACATTATCAAAAATACGAAATCCGAAAGTTGTAAAAAAAGTGTTTCAGCAAACAATTCAGGAATCACAAAAGAATATTGATAGGTTTGCTTCTTGTATATTCGTTAACGAAATTTGTGAAAGATTAAAATGTAATTATTGATAATTGCAATTTTGAAAAGATAGTTTTGCTACCGTGTAAAAAACTCAATTCTTTTTATTTACTCTTTTGTACTTGTATGTCGATTAACCCGGCGAGAGTGTGGCAGGGTATGTCATACCCACCATGTTACTTATTTGCGTGTATTTTTTGTTTGTGACCTTCAAATCTGTTGTTGCTTTGAGTAGCTGGAGTTAAAGGGGTGCGGGAGGGGATAGTGGCGTGATCGCAGTGTCGCGGCAGCCTGCGCTCGAGTCATACCCTGCCGCATACTCCTTGTTACATTTTTCATCACACTCTCGCCGGGTTAAACAGTTTTTATTTATTTTAAATAATTACATTAAATAAAATATCATTTAAGACTAGATTATTTAACGATAAAAATCTACCAATAATTTTATTTGGAGCTTTATGGAATTGTACAACCGAATAATACTTATCTAATCAAAATATAATATTTATCTAACGCAATTAAAATACATTTTGTAAGAGATTTTTTACCCTATCAATTCTGTAGTTCCGTAACTATTTAGCTCCGTTTTCTTCTCACTGTTTGCACCGTCTCTTTTGCTCTACACAATAATACACAGCTTATAGAGATACAGCGTTACAGAGCATTTCTACAGATTTATTGTCCTAAAATGGGAATATGGGTAATATGGGTAAAAAATGTAATTATTTTTAAATATTGTTTGCGTAAATATTCACGAAGCCGAACAATATTTATAATGTGGAGAGCCGGGACTAGATATTTTGGCACCCGAAGCCAAAGAAAAAAGTGCGCCCCTTAGTAACAAAAATATTTCTTTTATATACAGCATATAAAATACAATAAAAATAATTTTAAATAGTCATATGCGATATATTAATATGCATTTTATTAGAACACCTACTCGTCATGTATCACGAGACACGGTAGTGTCTCGCGCCAAGTATAAGCTCGCTAGAACCGCACGCGCGAGACCGACCGCGTAGTTTACGCGAGTTACAGGTATACATTATAACAATTTTTATTGCTAGTTTTGCGCATCTACAAATTTTTTAGACGAGGCAAATGTCTCGTTTGCCACACTCTAATTCCTCTCCGATAATGTGTTAAAGTTTCTCTTCACTCGATATGCAGAGTATCCCATGGGAAGTTGATGAAACTAATCAGCTGTCGCTTTTGAATGTCAAACATTAAATAATTTGAAACTAAAAAACTTTTATTTTTATTCTATAAAATGTTTACTAAGATATAATTCTTACAGTGAAGAAAATTGGATTTCTCATTTAACAAAAATAATTTCATTTAATTTATTTGAATGTAGAGAATGTAATGATTTCAGTCAATTTACTTAATGTAATACATAGATTTACTTAGAATTTGATATTTTAATATAAATAAAATTAACATTTACTTCAGTAAAGAACATTATTTTAAGTAAATCTGTTTACTTACTTAAAAGAAACTTTTTGTCAGCGCAGAAGCAAGTTCGTGTGCGATCGAAATCTACAGTCCTAATTCCCGGATGTCCCGTAAATAAACCGGGGCAAACTGAATAAAAAAGTCCCATTTTGCAAAATTCGCAATAGTTATCGAGAAGTATTGCAAGACATTGCAGTTAAAAAACGTGGAGGTGATCTTCATTCTTTTTGGCGCATCGGCTTAGAAGAAAAACGACGTGACCAAAATACGTTCCCTTCGAAACCCTACAACTTTTAGCTAAAACATTATTTTCTATTTTGCCTTATTTCTTAGGCGTTTAGGCGCCTCAATTTAAATGCCCCATCCTGTATATTTATGACTATCTATCTTTTATGTTATACAGGGTGTTATGTAATACCCGCCTCACCTTTTATTTACGAATAGAACGGACTAGACTGAGTCAAAAAGTCCCGTACTATTTTGCAATTTTTGCAAAAGTTAACGAGTTATTAATTATTAACAATCATTGTCTTAGCCCGGCCTATCGCCCAATTCAAACGCGCGGCGAGATGCGGCCGTCCCACGATTGGCGTTGCTAGGCGCGCGAGGAGTTGTTTATGACACACGGCAACGGCTACGTATAATAAACAACTCCTCGCGCGCCTAGCAACGCCAATCGCGAGACGGCTGCATCTCGCCGCGCGTTTGAATTGGGCGGTAGGTCGAGCTAAGACAGCGATTTTTAATAATTACTAACTCGTTAACTATTGCGAAAATTACAAAATGGTAGAGGACTTTTCGACTCAGTCTAGTCCGTTATATTCGTAAATAAGAGGTGAGGCGGGTATTACATAACACCCTGTATATATATACAGGGTGTCGGATTCGATTTGGACGACTCCAAAGATTATAGTAGATTGGGTCAAACTGAGAAGAAAAGTTATATACCATTTTACAAAATCCGTAATTATTATCGTGTAATTAAGAAAAACGTCTGAGCCAATAAGTGCACGGAGAAGCGGAAGGCCGGACTCGGCAGACACGCAAAATGGTGTGTTTGTTGACATCTCTCAAGAATCGATAGCGAGAGGTGGAGTCACGCATCGATCGATGAGTGACGGGGGCGAGCGGGGAGCAGTGAGCGGGCAAACGGCGCGCAGCGAGAGAACGCGCGACATATGACAACGCGCCGAAAAAGTTTTTCTGGTGGTAGGAGAATAATACACCATTTTGCATGTCTGCCGAGTCCGGCCTTCCGCTCCTCCGTGCACTTATTGGCTCAGACGTTTTTCTTAATAATGCGATAATAATTACGGATTTTGTAAAATGGTACATAACTTTTCTTCTCAGTTTAACCCAATCTACTATAATCTTTGGAGTCGTACATATCGAATCCGACACCCTGTATATATGTATATATAATATTATGTCTAAATATCTAAGCAGATGTGAACAATTTTGCCAATAAATAATACTTCTGTACATAAAAATTTTCCTTCCGCGTTTATAAAGATCTCATTCAATTCTGTGCTTTCGGCTTAAGTTTTCTTTTCTCCTTTAATTGAATATATTGAGCATGTTGTCATCCAGTCGTAGGAAAACGGTTAGGAGCGCTCTGGCGTTTTTGCGTTCCCTTCTGGAGCGTTGTTGAAAGGAATCGAAATATATCCAACGAGATTTTTCTTTACGTGGTCACCTACCGTATGCAGAATCGACCAATCTACCCCTGGATCTGACCGTTGTGCACCACTTTACATGGAGACCAATACCGCAAATTGTATCGGTATCTTGATCTGTAACCGACGAACGACGGTTTATCGCAGCGGAGAGCAGGAGACTTGGAAATTTCCTTCCTTCGCTCGAGCGAATTTTTTTCCTTCTCCCGTTTTTCTCTCCCGTGGCTATCGTCCCAATCAGATATCAGACGTGCTTTCGAATATTTTTTCGTGATATTAAGACGCTCCCGTTTTTCTTTCTTTTTTTTTTAAAAGAACTGCAAGTTTTTCTACGCGAGTGGATCGCGGGACGATCGAGATCCGCAAAAGAAGTTGTCAGCTGTTTCCTTCCGAGAGTTCGTTACTGTAACTATTTCTAGAAGTCTATTTTCACCGCATCGAGAGAATTCCTGCGTCTGACAAAATCTCGAAGAATCGAAAATCGATGCTTAACTAAACGGACCATGCATCGCGTAAAATACATTTCTGTAAAGACAATGTCTTCCTTCCTCGGGATAAACAACAACTAACGAGAGCTCCGTGTGTCGCCGGTTTCCCGACACGATATTTATGAGCTTACCACGCGTCGGACCACCGACATTTACGTCGGCGAGATAGGCCGCGTTACAAGCTTATTACCGAATCTCCTAATTATCGGATCCCAATACCGCTTAATGGCCTAGGCTAATAATAGCGGAGCAGTGCCCTCTTTTCTGCATTAATTCGGTGCTCGCCCACTGGCGAACATGTGGTGTGCGAATAGACTCGAGATGCGGTCCGACGCACCAGCTGGTCTAGGAGGAAGGATGTCGAGCTCTCTTTCTTTCCTCTTTTTCTTTTTTTCATCCTTTTGCTGACCCTATCGCCCTTGTATCGCGCCGCCGTGGAATTTCGATCGGCGACCTAGACGCCGTTCGAAAGAGTTAAAATTCAGCACGCTACACAATTAAGCCCTCGCCGCACAATCGGAAAGATACGTATATCTTTGTTTAATCTCCAAAATTTTTGTTTTAAAATACACAGTGATAAAATCTTGATGAGACATATGGTAAATATATGCAACGCGACGAATGCAGCGTCAAGTAAAACTCGCAATCTTATCGCCTCTGATAAGCCATTCACGAAGAAAACAAATAGATTGCATCTGTCGATCGGTAAAGGTCCATTTATACATATTCATGGTATCAGTACCGTATCAGTGCCGTGTCAGTAATGTTCGTAACTCATTAATAACGGTTAGTCACGCCTATCCGTACAGCTTGGATTCAGTGATTTTCAAGATGGCTCAAGTTTACGGATGACGAATCGGCAATGATTGTTATATAACTTTAGTTGAAGAAGAAGCAAAGACTGAATGACCCGAATACGGGACTGCGTCGTGTGTGAACACGTCCACTGAGAAACAAGAAAACAATATTTATCGCTGAGGGAATGCCGGAGTGAGACTACACTTTTTGCACTTTTTGCATCTAGAACTGTCAATTCGTGAAAACATTTGTGCAATATATAAATTATGTGGCTTTTGTGTACAGGCCGACAGTGTTCCGCTAATCGGATTGGATCAGAGAACAGCGTGGTATCATTGAAATTAAGTTTAGAAGCCTAAGAAAAAATCGATTTGCTCGAATAAGTTATATAACGAATAGAAGTTTTGTTAGGCTTTTAAACTTAATTTTAATGATACCAAACTGTTCTCTAATTTAGTTCGATCAGTGGAACACTGTCGTTCTGTACACAAAATCCATATAATTTGTATATTATGTAAATGTTTTCATGAATTGACAGTTCTAAGAGCAAAAAGTGCAGTATTGACACACAGAGAAAACGATTTCTATGGATTTAATGAATTTTGTTGTATCCAAACAAATTTGATATTTGGTCGAAACAAATCAATGTTTGAATTAATAAGTACGATTGTTTGAATTTGAAACAATATATATCTTTGTCGGAAATAAAATATTTGTTTGAAACGAAAGGAATGTTCTCTTTAATCTAAACGATATTATTGTTTTATTCAAACAACATTATCGTTTGAGAGAAAATATGTGAAACAAAGGTATATGCATATATCTTTCTCCTTCTACATTAGAATTTTCCCTTCATTAGAAGAAGAAAGATAAACACCGAGTTAGTACACTATGTTCAGCCATAATAAAGAATAGACCATTAAATGATTAAATTGCGTCTGCTGATGCGGTCACTTATATACCTGGCTGCCGCGATTTTACTTACGAGTTCGGCGGCCATCTAGTGGCAGCACCAAACTTTATAAGCGCCTGGCCAAATAATACAATTATTTAATTGAAAGATATTACTTTAAATAACAGTGTTTTTTCTATCAAATAATACAGGTTGTTTGAATAATACAACAAAATTTTTATTCAAAACATATAATGTTTCGTATAAGCATTGTTTTAATGAAACAAATTTCAATCAAATAAATAGGAATACTAAATCCAAAGAAACCTTTCTCTCTGGGCATGCTTTCAATGCGTTACTACACCGAGAAATTTTGGAATCTATTGCATTCCCTTGCATTCCCTTGCGAAATAACAAACCTACAAAATTCTGTCGCGCGAGTACACTCAGAAAAAAGACCTAGTTAGGTTAGGTTAGGTTATGTTAAACAAATGAGATACGTTGAAATGATATTTCTTGGAATCTGCTAATTTTTTATTTACTAAAACAATTGGTAGATTTGAAGAAATAGATACGAATTCTCTTAGAAATTCGAGTCTCGATCAAGTAAAATTTTGGCGAAGGCAAAGAAATCATTTCTTTGAAATTAAATAAAAGTCTAGCGAGGTCAAAATTCAAACAAATTCGTCTTATTTCAAACTTGTTTTCGGGTGTACATGACGTTTTCTCTGAGCGGATAGACGTTCCCTACTTTCTGTCGCTGCGCGCTGTTCGTTGAAATCCCTTCGTAGATTCGCGTCCAGTAGCAACTTCCGACCGAGAGAGTTCGTTTTGGCGACATAAGGGGAAAGACCACGCGGGGCGGAGGAAGAAGGGCCGGAGGAAATTCTGTAAGATTCTGAGTGCGAGTGTAGCGGTTGACCAAGCCGGGCACCTGGTCGCCCATAGAGATCGGGTCGATTTCAGGACGGATTTCGCAACGGACGCAACGGTGGTGGGCGCTTGCAAGGGGAGCGAGCTTTCGCTGATCGCTGCTGGCTGGTCAGCCACCTCATTTAATAAATAATGAGGCGTGCGATCGATCCGCGGTATGGCCAGCAGACCGCGGCGCTACGCCTCCTCCCCACAGGATTATTTGTCAAGGATCGATCGAACGGACATGGACAATGGCCTGAGTCGGTGATCTTCGAGACAGAGATGGAGGAGACGACTCGACACGTCGATGCGTCACTGTCCGATTAAGACTCCCGTGTGCGCCCGAACTTGAGTCCTAATCAAATACCGATGCGAAATTAGTTCTCCCATCGTGCAAATGGAAAATCTGGCGAGTCTAATTAGTTGATCGATAAATAGTTGACCCACTCCGTTTGTTAGGAAATCTAATTTATACGATGTACACCCATAAAAAAGATTTAAATAAAGTAAGAATCCTTGTCTTCGCTAGTGCATAAAACGATAAAGGTATCGAAATTATTTGACGTAACTGGACTACATATCCCTCTATTTTTTAATTACGGACGCAACGTTTCGACCGTGGATCCGGTGCTTTTCCAGTGTAAGACTTCAGAACATAACGATAAAAAAGATTCCGATAGGTTAAATAAGTGAGATACGTTGAAGTTATGTTTTTTTAGTCTACTTTTTTATTTACGTCTACCAAAACAATTGCTAGGTCTGAAGAAGTAGATATGAATTCTTTCAGAAATTCCAATCTCAATCAAATAAAATTGTGGTTAAGGTAAAGAAACCATTTCTTTCATTTCAAACAAATTTTTTCTGGGTGTATACAGGGTGTCCCAGGAGGAAAGGTCAATATTCTGGGAGGTGATAGTATCGGCCGTTGTAAGCAAAAATGTTCATATGAATATACGTCCCATTCCCCATTGTTTCCGAGATTGAGCTACTTGAATGTCCCGTGTACTTACTTTTTTTTCTGTACACTTCACCCTTCATTCAACCTCATAAACGTCTACGGGAATTTACTCTTATACGTCCGTTGACTGTTGTACTGATAACATTGTAGTAATGTTCAAAATGCCTCGCATATTCACAAATATCGAAAATGCAGATATACTGTATGTTTACTGCTGCTGTTGAAGAATACCGTCGACGCTTTCGTCGCTTATGATCTGTAAAAAATGTATCACTTGAACAATAAATATTAGAAATAGTAGGTGGTATTTCTTTCTTGTTGGTAATTTTGCAACTGTACATTCAAATAGCTCTACATCGGTACAGCGGGGAATGGTACATGCATATATTCATTTGAACATTTTTGCTTAAGGTGACCGATACTATCACCTCCTAGAATATTGACCTTCCCCCCTGGGAACACTCTGTATACGCATTGTTCTCGAAATCCTTGTTTCTTATTTCCGGAACATTATCCGAAATTCCTGAGGTCATGACGTTACCGAATATGTCACCTGGTCATCCCCGCAGGGCGATAATATCCACATCTCGTTGCCATCGACGGAAACAACGCACTTGCGGGAGAATGTGTAGGACGTGGACGTAAAGTGCGCACGATTAAATCGCAAAACTACCTCTTCCCTCTCCCTTTCCGCTCTTCTTTTTTCGTCCGCTCTCGCACCCTCGGTCTATCTTTTTTGCTCGACAACGTGCTCCCGCGTAACAAGGGCCTAACAGAGCTGTCAATCCATCGATAAATTGAATGGAGGACCTAAAACCACCCTAAATTCTTCGCCGCCCTTCACCCCCTTTCATCCGTGCGCCGCGTACTCTTACACCCTATCGGCGGTGGCGGTGGCGGCGGCCCGAGAGACCGGTACGATATTTTTTTTTCCCGTAACACAAAAACGTCCGTCTCTGCAACTGACGTGTGATTCGGCTACCCTCGCGAGAGGAGATTTAAGGAAGCGGAAAACTGACCGGATGCCGTAAGGGCGGCATCCTATGAGGTCCGCACGGCGAAATGAAAATCAAATTTATCCGCCTTTCTACGCCGATATATTGTTGGCGGTTTATTTCTATTTTTTCTTTTGGATGAAAAATTTATGAAACATCTACAGGTTGATGCTTGCCGCTCGTTTGATTTCCAGTTTATTGGAATATAAAAGTTCATTGGAAAGTGTAACATCGCAGAATCGAGCGATATTTGGCATTTAACAGACCGCTATTATAGCAAACGCGAGTAGTCGTCGAGAGTAAATTTCTATCGCGGAATAAATTACGGGAGAGAAAGGGCTTGGTGAGGGAGAAATTCGGTTTCGAAGGGGGTTGAACCTTAAAGTAGATGGAAGTAAAATCGCGCGGAGGCGAGAAGAAGAGAGCGAGAAAGAGAAACAGCGAGCCCCTGGAAGCACAGCAATCGACCCCACGCGCTCGGCTCTGCTTCCGCACACACGAGCAAATCCCCTCGTTTTTGGATTTTCGGGTAAAACGGGTAAAGGGGAGATCGGTGAGTAATTCGAGATTGGGTCGCGAGTCCGGGATGCGTGCGGCGTGAGCAGGGGTTGCTTTTTCGAATCTGCCCCCTTCACCGCGCGCGTCCACCACCCCCGTTACGCGGTCTCCCTCTCGGGGCAGGTTTGACCAACATTTTCGAGGGGTGAGATGAAGCACGGGAGGAATTTTGCGCGAGAGGGGGACGAGATCGCTTTATCCGTCGCCAGCAATTTGTCCGCGACGATTTGCGGCGGCGTGCGACGCTATGGCGACGAACTCTCGACGAACGATCCCTGCCAGGGAGATTAAAATTCTTTTAGGCCCAGGTGATCGGCGTTAGGAGGCAAGTTGTATGAGACCCGACTGAATGAGATTTTTCATCGCGCCGGAAAATTTCGTTGACGTGTTGACGCGATTATCATCGGATATAACATTGTTTTGTTATCATTTAGATATTTCCGCAAGTTGACAGTCGATTACTCGTATCGTCGGCGCTGTTAATAATACAAAAAGACATAGGAATGATAGAAATGCATATTTAAACTTTAATTAAATAACATCAGTGATTTTTATTGACCGTATCCGGCAATTAAAATTCTTATTGCGAAAAATATTGCCACACAGCACAGAAAGATTGCAGGAAGATTGCAGAAATGTTACATTGCAAGATTGCAATATTGCAGCAACGTTGAAATGTCCGCCCTCAGAGAGATTGCAGTGCAATATTTTTGAAATAATTTGTTGTTGTTGTACATAAGCAGAGAATTTACTAATTACATGTCGCAATAGATGGAGATTGCGAGCAACACCGCACTGATCAAGTGCTTAATAATTCGCGTATTATTGGTATCAACGAAAATAACATTATAAAATTCTCGTAATTAGAAAAATTTTTTAAATAGAAAATATAGTATTTTCATTATTTTTGAAACATTGCTGCAATATTGCTATCGAAAGTTTGCAATTTTACATCCCTGCAATGTCTCTGCAAGATTGCAACGTTTCTGCAATGTAACTGCTACCATCTGTGCTGTATGGGTTACTTGTAATATTTTTCGCAATAAGAATTTTAATTGCCAGATACGGTCAATAAAAATCACTGACGTTATTAATTACTTCTGGCAACTTTTAAAAATATTCTTACTAGTTTAATTAAATAGCCCAAAGAACTGTGTTGTCTAACGATACGCTGTGTTTAATTGCTTGCTGAATTTAGAGATTATTTTTTAGATTGTTAAGAGGCATCAATGGGACATTTATATTTTAATTCTCTTTGGGCAGAATGGTCGCGACACTTTTTTTTTAAACGAGTTCAGGAACGCGCATTTAGATTCCGATTTACGTTCCAAAATATTTTACTTGGAAAATAGATCGGAAACGCTCAAAATTTTTTCGGAATGGCCATCGAGTGAAATATTCCTCGGAGGACTAGTCCGTTCCCCTTTGGGACGTAATCTTAACTCTAGATGCACGTTCCTAAACTCATTAAAAAAAGTGTCGCAACCGCGGATAATGGCACGCGCGATAGAATAATATTTTTTTAACCTTAAATGACTTTTTAATTTAATCCGTCACGCACTTTTCTCTTTTTAAAATCGATCTCGATTTTCACGGAAATCTTCATCAGGCTCGGAGTGAACCGTGCGAAAGTATGTGCTTCCGTTCTTTTGTTAAGATTCCCTCCTATTTGAACAATCATTAATATATTAATATATTTTTCTTCAACTGCTTTCAGTTTGCTACGAGCTACCAGTATATCGTTTTCTACCCTTTATGAAGCGGAATCGTTTCACACTTTCCTATATATAGTACAAAAATATGCGCGAGCACGTAGCCCTGCACCTTGGATTTCAGTTCATTTTAACAGCTTTATGTGAAGCGTCTCCGAGGTAAGATATTTATAATATAACAGTTCCAAGATTTCCCCATTTTGGTCACTTGATTGATTGATTTGCAAAATGTGGTCTGAAATATGTGTGTTCGGTTTCTCTAACGTCGCTGGACTTTAATTTTATTTTAACTCATCCTTTATTTGCTTCTAAGGGGACGTTGGAGAAACCAGGCCTAAGAATTTCACAATGTCGCTGACACTTTTCCCCACGATGGTAAATTCTTTCGTTTTCCATTTCAGCAGCGTTCTTGCGCGGACTCGTCTCGATGTGGGAAAAATCTTTGTCGCGAGCCACGAAACGTTTTCAAAAATAGCCCAAGTCGATTATATTTTATGACATTTTCATTCTTTCGCGCGCGACAACGTTCGACTTTATTTATGCAGGACAATTACCGCGTTGAGTGTCGACGACAAGCCGCGCAGTAGAAGACGATTTCGGAGTCGCAAGTGTATCGAGGCCTATACTCGTCTATTTTTTAACGCACAACTGTGCTATAAAGAGCCACGGGATTATTTTTGTATGCCCCCAGTTTTCCTCGCACCCTCGGCTCGTGTATCTCGTTTGCATGCGTCTACTTGCGCCCGTGGCGCAACCAACGGGACGCCAGATCGAATAGCCGATGCGTGTCCTCGGACTACGAGTTTCACCCTCCTATCGCCGTTCGCAACGGGCGTCGATTTCGCCTCTTCGACGCACGTATGTGTACGCACGCCGCCACAAGGTGAAGAGGTCACTCCGTCCCGACTCGTTTATGGGAGCGATGGCAAGGCGCGAGGGTTACTTCGCCCTTATTCGCAGCCCGTATTCAAAACGTCCCTCTTTTCCGGTCGACGACTACGGCGGCGTCTACGAGATTGTCGACTTGATCGGGACGCGTTGACAGTGACGCGCGGAACTCTCGCGAATACACGCTCGTGCTCTCAATGAACAAGAAATGAAACGGAAGCCCACTTTTACTTTGACTCGCGTCCACATCTGCCCTGGCAGCCGTAAAAACCGAAGCCGGGAACCAAACGCGCCGAAATTCTCCTTTCGTCCCGTTTTTCCTTCCTCCGACACTTGGCTCGCCTCTCAAACGTATCCGGCGTTTTTTTTTACCCGCAGGAGACGATTTGCTACTCAACACGTGACACCGCGCAACGAGACGCACAATCGACAATTTGAATCGTCGGAGATTTCGCGCCATACGCGAGTCTCTTTTTCGTATTCTGTCGTACACAGTACCACAAATTAAGGGCGTCCCGGGTTCACATAGGTACTTAAAAAGCGTCCATCTCCTATTAAAATCATCTTTACATAATCTTTCGCCTAAACCCCAGACCCTATTTGCAGCGATCCTTCCTTTCCTCTTCAGCACTTTTACATGCTCGACAATTACCTTTCCTATCAAACGTGAAACCCAGATATTTAAACATTTCTACTTCCTCTATTATTTTATCGCCCTATTTCCAGGTCTTCCTGCCTTTTTTACCTTTACTATTAAATACCAACACTTTAGTTTTTCTGTACTTAATTCTAGTTTCCTTTCTTTTAAAAATCTTTTTAACATGCTCATCATATCTAGTAAGGCCTTTCTATTTTTCGCTAACCATATCATCCGCGTATGCTAATGACCACACTCTCACTCCTCCAAGCTCTACTCCTCCTATGCCACGATTTTCTAAAGCTTTATCGATGTCCGCAATGTATAAATTGAACAGAGCGGGGCTCATCACACAGCCCTGCCTTACACCTTTCTACGTCTTGAAGCACCTTGTGAATCCATCCTTCGTCCTTATTGTCACCTCCGTCTCTTTGTAAATAAGAAAAATTCTACATATCCAGTAATAAAGTTTTTTCCTCTCTCCCTCTACGGGAGCGTCTTTCAACCGTTAAGGTTATTTAGCGTGTCTTCTCGATCTGAGATACAGCTATTACACTATCTTCCCTGTATGTCCAATAAATTAACAAATAAGCTCCACCTACTTCCAATTTTCTCACTTGATAACGTACATAATCAGTTCTACACTTTTGTATAATTGCTAATAATATATTAGCAATTTTAATGTATATGTGTATGTACGTACCTATGTATATAGGTGTCCACGTGCCTTGCCCCACTCCTTATCACGTGGCTTATTTTAGTTTAGCCCTTTCCGGATTATAGAGCAGATTGCGTTGAAAATCGTCCCCGGTTTTCTCAGGAAAAAGTATGTCCCCCCTGATTCCAAGTTTCATCCAGATCTCGTCACATAATTTGCCAAATATTTTCTTATCGAGGATAGGTGTCAACTATACGTCGACAAGATATCGACAAAGTATTACGCGGATCTTCTTACGAAATCAATGAAGAATCTAGTCGTCGTCAAATTAAACGGCCCGCAAAATCATAACCGATTTGATCATCGACTTGTGGACCTGGACTCTTAGCGTCGTTTCGTCGATTTATGCGCCACTAACGCGGGGCAGGTGTACCTTTGCCCTTCGCGAGCGCGCCTTTGCTGGATTAATAACACATCTCGATGAGCTGCGATTTAGTATCTGCGCGAGCTGTAATTGCTTCATTGTGGATTTTACAACTTAATCGATCGGTGCCTCGTTACGATATACGGCTTCGCCCGGAGCGAGTCGCCTGTGTGGTCCATCCTTCTTGTATCTCGCACTCCCTTCTTCTTCTGCGTCTCCCTTTAACCGTCTCTGAAATCCCGAGCCATTGTGCCTTTCCGCGTTTTCCTCGCGTCCGCCACGGACGACTCACATTGTCGCAGATCCATCGGGAAAATACGAGGCCGCGGGCGAGGCTCAGCATGGTCGATTAAATTTCTCGCCGATTTGGATCTTCGAAAGGCGCGACGTGACTCGTCAACCAGGGTGGGCACGCGGCCCCGACTTTGTTCGCGGTCTCTACGCTGACGCACCTAACCTATCGGTGACAGAAAATTCGGCGCGTCTCCAACAAATTTTTAATACGTAAACTGCAATGGAAGATCAGGTAATGGCGGAAGTCTTATATCTTGTCACTAAAGAGTCCCGTAAGATGTATTTTTCGCGTCATATTCTAAGGAAGGTTTGCTTGTAGCACTCAGCGCGCATTAGCGCAAGCAACCGAATTCGCTGTAAGAATTTATTATTCCGCATAATTTTTCGAAAGCTGCCTTCCAACTTTTTGCGATAAAATGCAAATTTTAATAAAAATTGGCACCGTATCGTGGATATTAAAACTTAAACTTAAAAATCTTGACTCGACAGCGCTCCATGCGTCTTTTCTATTTTCTGCTTTCATTAAAGAACCTCTCGACTTCCTGCAGAGTGCTTTTATACACAAAAGCGCTCTTATAAGAACGGTTAAGTTCGTTGAAATATCCAAGAATGGGAGAAGGTATATGCGCGTGTGTCCCGGGATCTTCTGGTGTATCTTTCGCCTTCTCCGCAGGACATTAGAAGGCAGGAGCGCGCGGGTTAACTCATGCGCAACGGGAAGAGAGAAGGAGGGATGCGGGAGTTACTTTTATTTATACATCGAAGGCAGCACACGCCTTGTCATCCAGCAGCCTCGCTCTCTCTCCCTTTCTCTCCAGGCGCGTTCTCTCGCAGTTTTCTCGCATGGGCGCACCTCAAGAGGGTGCCCGCTCTTGTCGCGACAGCGAGAGGCGGCCACTCCGCAGCTGCACAATCGTCGCCCACGGCGCAAGGTTCATTTAACTTCGCAAATACACAACTCTTTAACATTGTGTCGCGCTAAACGTCCCGCTGCCAGTGTCCCGCACTAATGGACACTGACAAATGGTCCCCGAAAGAATTCCGCGCGCGAGACCTCTTGTGCGCGTTGCCTCGGGCTTCTTCACTCGTCTCCTCCACTCGCGGTGGCGGCTCCGGCGGTTGCCAACTGCATAACATCACGGAGAGGCGTTCGGCGTTTTGCAAATTGTCTCGTCCGCCGAGAGACTCGTATTTCGCGATCACTACGTTTCTCAGGACGAGGTGGAGATTCGGAGACGAACGTTTTACGTTACGACACGGCTCCTACCCCAGTGAGAAACGACTCGTCGAGCGATGTCGAAACGACGTCGATTCGACATTGTTTCGACGAACCATTTCTAACCGGGACGAAAACCACAGCCTAGCTAGTAGGTCCAATTTCTGCTGGCTCCTTTCATCTTTGCGGTTCCGATCATGTAGTGTTTCGCCATGTCTTTGGTCCAAATACAGCAGCGTATATGTACATTCATCGAACTACACTAGCCATGGACTGTGTTTACATGTTAAACTATGTTTACACTCTCAAAATGCGACTTGTCAGGATAAAAAAATGCGACTTGTCGAAATTTAACCTTGTAAATAGGTTACCGAATTTTGTTTCAGTGGTTGGGATCACTACTTAACAACTACTTAAGCCAACTAGCCACTGTGAAACTGGGCCAATGGAATAACTGTAATTGGCCAGCCCCTTAAGGGGATGCTGGAGTGATTCTACACTTTTGCACCTTTCTAACCTAAAAACTGTCAGTTCGCGAAAACATTTGTGTAATATACAAATTAAATGGCTCACGTGTACAGATCGAAAGCAGCTCGCTATTCCGGCCAAATGAAAGAACAATATGGCATCACTGAAACTAAGTTTGTAAGTCTAATAAGAAACAATTGTGAGCAACACATGCATACATGTAGTATGTGCGTTGCTTACTATTATTTTTTATTAGACTTACAAACTTAGTTTCAGTGATGTCATATTGTTCTTTAATTTAGCCGGAATAGCAAGCTGCTTTCGATCATTTGTACACGTGCCATTTAATTTGTGTATTACACAAATCTTTCCACGAAACAGACAGTTTTAAGTGCAAAAAGTGCGAAAGTGCAGAATCACTCCAGCATTGGCCAGCCCCTTAACTACGGATGTTATTAAACCCGTGTAAACATAGTTTTCACATGCAGCTTTTCTCTCATTGGCTGGGCCGACAAAATGTCGGATGCGCGGGAGGGATCGACGCAAAACGAAACGAATGACGGAGTGGACCTACTTGTTATACTCTGGTTATACTATGCGGAAAGTACGAGCGCGCTCAGCCGCGGGTGTTTGCCCCGCCTGTTGGCGTTTTTGCTGTAAAGGAATACAGCACGAGTTGTGGCAAGTTGTGTTGTGACAATGAAGCCTGACGCTACCGAAGCTCACGAGATACAGGACCGCAGATAAAGGAAGAGAGGATTCCTCGAGCAACTACACGATGTCGGTTCCTCCCTTCGCGTGTTCGACTCGCGCCGACTCATCCTCCTTTGAGGTCCCTACGTCTCTTGCACACACGGGCCTCGTCTGTATACACATACGCACACGTAGATGTATATCCACATGCACATGCGAACGGCAGCTCCACGCGAGCAGCAACAGGCTGCCGCTTTTTACCCTCCTCCTCCTCCTCCTCCTCTTTTTCTCCTCCGGGATCTCGGCGTCGCCGTTTCTCGTTCTCTCCTCCTCCTGGCGATGGATCATTTTATTGCGCCCGTGCGCCCGGAAACAGAAAGCTGATGGTCGGATACATCGGGCGAGTCGACTACTATTCGTCCTCTCTCTTCCTCCAGGTCCAATTTGGCGACGTTTCGGCGACGTTGTTTCGATCAGAACGGTTTGTCCGAGGGAGAGACAAGAGGCTGGCGACAAGACCAACTTCAAACGCGCCGAGCGCGAGCTTCGCTCACTCGGGAAAGCAGAAGAGACGGGCCGAAGAGTCAAGTGGGCCGTATGGATCGTGTCGATTTCTCCATCTTGAAGAACCCGATTCCCGTACCGAATGGGAAAGACGCCGCGAAGAGAAGAGAGCGTTTAGCTTCTTAAAGTCCGACGAGAATTTCTCCAAGTTTCTTAGCACACGGAGATCTTCTCTTAAAATTGATCCTGAACACCATGTCATCGTGGGACAACGTGGTATGTTGAACAATTTTATGAGAGCTTTGATTTGATGAGAGCTGAAATTTTGAAGAATAATTACGCGGGACAACACGGCATTTCGAACAATTGTATGAGAGTTTCTCGAAACTACAATTTCAACAAAAGAATTTTCCGAAACTACCATACTTTTTACTAGTGAAATGTACGGTGCAATTTCAAAAAACTCACAAAGTTCTTCAAAATACCATGTACCACGATTTTCAGGGTAGATTTTAAAAGAAAATTCTCTCCGCGATATTATATTCTGATGTAATTTTACACGAGAGCTAGTTTCTACGATACCCAGATAGCACAAGACACTCCTATAAACATTTTAAGAATATTCTTCAAGAATATTTGAAATATTCCACAGGTCATTCTTATATACTATATTTATCTTAGGTTCGTGGAACATTCGACTACTATAAATCTTTTTCGAATGTCAATAGAATAATCTATCGAATATACCGTGTCCGATATATATGGTACGATCACAGGTTTCATTGCTTTTTGCATAAGATAAGTGTATTACACAATAAACAATGTGCAATACATAAATTCGATGGGTATTAAAAAATTGTTCTGAACGAATATGCCGAAAACATTCTCGACGAATATCCTAAAAACGTTCGTCTCTGTTATAAATATACGATTTCTAATTGTAATAATCTATATACAGGGTGTACCGCAATTCGTGACCGAAATTTTAATAACGTATTTCTGAGCAAAAAGTAAGACGAAAATCCTAATACGAAAATGTGGAGGCTATAATACTTTTCAAATGGGAAGCATTTGTAATAGACAAATCAGGTAGTCTAAAGTTCGCGCGTTCAGGGACGGTACATTGCACAGTGATAAAGGTACTCTTGCATCTTTACCGATATACCTAAAAAAATTTAAGTAATTATATGTACAATGATGCTGATGTTATTGATTGAGTCATATTTAAACATGAAAAAATAAAAAAAAATTAAAAATAATAAATATGAGAAGTTGTCCACATGAGAAGTTGTCAACTTATGAAATATCACAGACAATTTATATGGTAAAAATATTTTCTTCAATATCGATTTATATTGAGGTTATTTTTTTAATATGTAGATAAGATAGATTTCATATTTTATTCAATTTGGCAATGCCTAATGGAAACTATAATGTTGATACAAACGCGAAATTTATTAGGAAATCTAGTAACAGTTTTTTTTCTATTGAATATTATAGTTCTATTGTGCTATTATCAATACTATGAGATATTGTATTTGTATAATAACGTTTATTTAAAATTTGTTACAACATATGTTGAAAATGCCCTCCGCCCAATTCTACACAATTCTATAGTATCTCGTAGTAGTACAATTAATAGTAGTACAATAAAAATATAATAATCAATAGAAAAAAAAGTTTGTTACTAGATTTGTTAATAAATTTCGCGTTTGTATCAACATAGTTTCCATTAGGCATTGCCGAATTGAATAAAATGTGAAATCTATCTTATCTACATATTAAAAAAATAACCTCAAAATAAATCGATATTGAAGAAAATATTTTTACCATATAAATTGTCTGTGACATTTCATAAGTTGACAACTTCTCATGTGGACAACTTCTCATATTTATTATTTTTAATTTATTTTTTTTTATTTTTTCATGTTTAAATATGACTCAATCAATAACATCAGCATCATTGTACATATAATTACTTAACTTTTTTTTAGGTATATCGGCAAAGATGCAAGAGTACCTTTATCACTGTGCAATGTACCGTCCCTGAATGCGCGAACTTTAGACTACCCGATTTGTCTATTATAAATGCTTCCCATTTGAAAAGTATTATAGCCTCGACATTTTCGTATTAGGATTTTCGTCTTACATTTTGCTCAAAAATATGTTATTAAAATTTCGGTCACGAATTGCGGTACACCCTGTATATACATATATATATTTATACAGGGTGTACTAAAACCACTGGATATCCTTTTAATCACAGATTCTTTAGAACATTTCAAGACGAAAGTTCTAATACAAAAATGTCGAGGCTATAATAGTTTTTAAATAATAAGCGGGTATATTTCACCAATGATAGGTCTAAGATTTCGCGCGCTCAGGCACGGCGACGTCACAAGTGAATAAAGTGTTCCTACGAGTGTCGCCCTTCTTATTTAATTCAAGTAGAAATTTGCAACGTGTTGTAACTTCAAAGTGTTCCAGCTGTCAAAGTGATCGATCAATATCAGTTACCATGAAGGTTGTTACTGTGCTAAAAAGGGTGACATTCATATGGAACACTTTTACCACTTGTCACGTCGCCGTGCCTGAGCGCGCGAAAT
>NW_011967083.1:128237-156925 GCF_000949405.1 Vollenhovia emeryi
CTCAGGCCTATCATTAGTGAGATATAATCGCTTATTGTTTAAAAACTATTATAGCCTCGACATTTTCGTATTAGAATTTTCGTCCTGAAATTTTCTAAAGAATCTGTTATTAAAAGGATATCCGGTGGTTTCAGTACATCCTGTAGAATATTTGATTGAAATATTCTGAAATTAAGAATACTTGCGCCAGAAGAATATTCATAGGACTATGTGTGCTATCTGGGTAGTTTGCGGTGATTGGCTCACGTAGATTTCTAGTTAATAGTTAAGTATTAATAAATATTTGTTGGCAACTTGCAAAATTATGTGAGAACTATTTTTACTGTTCGTGAAAAGAAAATAGGCGTTTTCGACCTTGATTCCGTCTGCAAGGATGCGTATAAAGGACCCTATATTTATTTTACGGATAAAATTTCAGAAATATCGGTCTGGAATTTTATTTCGGTATGTCAGATCGCATGTTACGCGAGGCTGTTGATTTACATCGTACGCCAGGGAGTTAATTTCTCTGCGTTCGCGGCAATGGAAACATCGGCTTTTCGTTGTCGTGCTTTTCGAGCGGAACAAAAGCCGCCTTTCTCCCATCCGCGTCTGGCCCGCCCGTCGACAAAATATAGATGTTAATATTTGTCTCCTGATTCTCACCTAAGCAGGTGTTAGGCATAAGCGCTCCATTGTCGGATTTAGAATCGCCCACGCGCCCCAGATCTCAGATCTGTAGATGCTCCGTGCCGCCGCATGCGTTCTACGGCTCGGCATAATTTTGCGTAATAACCCGCCAATGCGTGTGTAGCTTTGTGTCATGTGTGTAAACATTAAAGCGTGGCGCGGAAACGTGACGGGTATTTCAACAGATCTTTCATATTCTCAATTTCAGAAAACGTTCCTCCTCTTCATATACTGCGGTATTGCGATAAATATTACCGCGTGTTTCAGTGGTTTCGAATTAGCACGATACCCTTCCCGGATAGTAGGAAAGTCTCCAGGTTCGAATCCTGACCGAGGTAATATTGTATATATTTTACGCAATGAATTCTTTACAGTTCGTCTCCACGCAGAGAGAATTTTCTCTTAAAATTTATCCTGAAAATCGTGGGACAGCACGGCACTTTTTAAGAACCTTGTGAAGTATTTTTAATTTTACCATACATTTTACTCGAGGGGTAAACCGCCGAGGGCATTGTGGTGTACAGATCTACGGCATTACTGGGCATTAGTTTGGGCATTAGGCCATGCTGGGGCATTGTAAAGATAAAATACTATAAGATAAAACAAGATACATCTCACTTTGTATGAGATAGAAATCATGATATAGAAAATTATCGGTTAATCGGATAAGAGAGAGAGATGGAGATAGAGATAGAGATAGAGAGAGGGGGGGGAGGGGGGAGAGTCACTTAACAGAACCTCTGTCTCAGCGACATCGAGAACAATAGGAGACAATAGGACCGCTTGTTCCAGTGTATTGTAGAAGTTCACTGAGATCAACATATGTAAAATTGATTATCAATTTAATTAGGTGTACTATTTCGGTGTCAACCTCGGACTGTGCAGACCGAAAGTTATCGACCCGCAGTTTGCGCTGTTGAAATAAGACGAAGACGTAGCATAAATGATTGGGCATTAAGATCCAGCCTGCTCGTACAAGGCGTTTCTATTATTCGTGTTTTTCATATTCTCATCTCGTCCGAACGCGGGCTACTTTCAATGGTTTTCTGCCGCTGCGGCACTTCCGCATCTGTCCCCTGTGCTTCTTTATCAATGGCACACTTTTCGTAAACGCGGCTAAGTCTCCTCTTCACGGCCGCCGATCGAAACGTAACTTTCGTGCTGCCGGGGCCGTTTTTGCGTGGTCGTATTAAAAACTCCTTGACGACGCTTCTTCAATAGCGAGAGCTTTCAGCACGCGTCTTGGTCCGTGCCACGCTCGCAAGGAGGGCAGCGGGATAGAGAAAAAAAAAACGTACAAAGAACCATCCGGGCGACCGTCAAATTTATATCGGCCTCGTGGATTCCGAAAATCGCTCGCCTTTCTCCCTCATCGGGCAGATGTAGGTATGCTTCGCCGGTCAAACTTAATAATATTTATGCAACGCGTGTGCGCAGGCAGCGTTCCGCCTTTTTCTTCTGATTCCGGCCGGTGGATTTCGAGGGTCCTTTATTAGGCTGCTTTTTTTTCGCGGAGACGGGGTGTTCGCGGGATTAAGGTGCGGGTTGCGCAGGATTTCTCGGAGCTGCGAAAGATACAGGCCGAGGGCGCATACACGCTCGGGATTAAATACACGCCTCTAATACCGTTGCACGAACGTTTTATACGAGCGATACAAATCGCTCGACTTCGACTGCACAAGGAAAAGAGAAAAAAAAGTTAACGAACAAGATCGTCGAACTTAGGCAATGCTCGGCGCGACAGCGTAAAGGATTCAAAATGGCGCCCAGCTCATTTTGACCCTTTCCCTTTGCCGCGCGCGACCAATCGAGGCGCCCTGATTTGCTTAACCCTTCTCTCTCATTGCGGGCTCTTACACTTTCTAACCCTTTGCGGCACCTACTCGAATCGACCCTGACGTAATCGCGTGTACCAGACAGGCCCACCCTTCTGGATTGGTGAAAGACTTGACGAAGAGGCGTGGCAACTTTACCCTTTACCATACGACACTGTATATTCAGCATGTCATCTGCGATGTGCCTGCACCGTGCACGGAGACAACTTTCTTTGACAATTTATCCCAAAAATCGTGTAATCATGGGACAATCCGGCATTTCGACGAACTTTATGAGTGCATTTTGAAATTCTACCGTACAGTTTTTTCCACTCGTCCTTTTTTTCGATTAATCATCATTTCATTTTTCTTTTCAGTCTGACTTTTGATTTGCTTGCACAGACTCGTTCATTCATTAAGTTTCTTTCAAGTAATCTGCATTCTGTATTACTGGACAAGGCCCTGGAATTAGGCCGAAACGTTGTAGATAAACCACCTAAATTTAGCCGGTTTGGTCGACTAAAAATTTTGCAATTTGGTTTTACCATACGTTTGCTATTAAAATGTATACCTATACCGCACACAAATGTTGAATCAACATCTCAGAAACGTTCCATTACAACATTGTTATATTGCGTCAATGTTACGAAATATAGATTCAACGTTGAAAAAAATATTGCAAAACGTCTAATGCCCGTTGAATTGTAATGTTTTGTAAACGTTAAAATTCACCATTCGGGAAACATTGTTAAATTGTATTGAGTTTACATTAGTCGCGTTTAGCAAAACTTTTTTTACAACTGTTGGAAGTTTTCTGTGCTGAAATTGGATTATTCCTCTAAAAGTAACACACTGGTGATTGAAAAAAATTTAACGAGACTCGTGATTTCTTTGAAAAGGACCATGCAAGTTTATGTGCACTTGTAGGCAACGTCAAGATTTATTTGACTTGTCAACCTTACTGATTAACTAAACACAAAATGTCATAAGAACATTTCTGGAATAGTGGAACATTTCACGCTTATTTGAATATTCTTAGATATTCTGTAAATATTCCGGAATGTTGTGAAATATTCTTGGGATGTTAATTTTGAATTTTAGAAACATCTCATAAATACTCCAGCATTATTTACCGATTACTGGGTACTATACGTTTTCTTCGATATGCTTCGATATTGCATATCGAATGATAGATATTTTCTAAAAAAACAAATAGCAATGAATCACAATTGAGTATTACAAAATAATTTGTTCACTACTGTTTTAACGTTGTAGCAACATCGAGAATCAATGTATAAAAGTTAACTTAGATTCAACGTTGAAAACATATTTCTACTTCAACGTTCAACACTGCAACGTTTCAGCGACATTATTTTAACTTTCTGTATGGAATAACTTCTGGTGAAATGTCAAAAAACTCATAAAATCCTTCGAAATGCCGCGATTACATGGTTTTCGGGATAAATAAGAAATTCTCTCCGTGTGCCTACACTCGAAGCTCCAAAGATCACGGTTCGACTTGAGGGTCGTTAACGTACTCTAGCGAGTTTCACGGCAGAATTAATATTTGACGTAGAACCAAATGCTGATGAGCTGTTAACCACTCGAGACGTTAGCTGCGCAATGTAAAAACGTTTGAGGTTGGTCGTGTTTCGTGTACCTTGGCATTAGTACAGTTAACTTTTGGCTTGCTCTTTGCCAAATGTATATTAGACACTCGCCGAAGGACAATGCAAATATTACAGCAGGCGTATGCGACACGAGTGGGAGGGAGAGAGAGAGAGAGAGAGAGAGAGGGGGGGGGGGGGAGAGAAGCTGCCGGCGAGGTGGACAAATATCCTGGCAGTCTGACAAATACGCGTGTCCACGCGAATATCGGGCAGCGAAACGTCTCTTCCTCCGTGTAATTTTACGAGCGAGCGCCGTCTCTCATTTTTCCTCGCGATATTAACGTTCGCCAGACGAGAAGCCACGCCATGCCGTAACTACCTAAACTCGGGCGGCGCCCGGGGTAAATGGCGCTTCGAAAAGTTTTTGGTATCGCGTTTACGGAGTTTAAAGCGCGGGGCGCATGATTAATGATGTCTAGATAATCGCGACTGAGCCACTGGATCTAAGAAGGCCTTTAAAATAATCCCCATAAAATTACGCCCTAATGCCGCGACCATTAATCCTCCCGTCTTATCTCCCAAGACGTAGGCGCCTACGGAGAGCTCAACCGACCGTCGAGCTCCGCACGCGCGCGCGCGCGCGCAAATGCGAAAGCAGAATGGAGATTAGCGATTTAATCTAAGCGGGGCCGCGCGCGGCGATTTTTCCCCCGTGTACTTCACAGTAACACTCGATCGATCAATCAATCTTTCGACGGTCAGCCTTAACGCTCGGTTGCTTACGTATGTAACCCTTGTAACGTCCTCTCCCGTTCTACCCGGCGCCCCGAATCTCTCTCTCTCTCTCTCTCTCTCTCTATAAAGGAAAACGACGTATCGGGGGGAGGAAAACTTTCATTTTACATCCTCGGAGATATCAATGAGGGGATTCTGTGAATTATCTTGAATTTTGCGCGCGCGAGTCGCGTCTTATAAGATACGACGTCGGCGGTGACACGCAAAAGTTCAGCGGCTTTTAAATATCACTCCGTCGTGTTCCCGATGCAATCGATTTTGCGCGCGCGCGGTGCCTCGAGGGTCGGGGTCGAATCTCCAACAGACCCGCGTGTCCCCGGTATACACCGAAGTTTTTCCCTCCCTTGCCCTCCGCGCGCATTTAAGCCGGCGGCACTGCCGGAATTAATTATTTAGGGGACAGAAATGGCACCCCTGTCCACCCCCTCGATTCTTCCCCGCCGTTCTCCCTTCTCTGCCGCTCGCGCGTTCCCCGAGCTCTGCGGATCGCGGCCCGAGCCTAACCCGAGGGCGAAGATATAATTATGGGCGGTGGGAGGGCTTCAAGTATTCATGTTTTCATTACGGCGCGGAGGTCTTCTACTTGCGCGTCCCGCGAGAGAGAAAGAGGAGGAGGAGGAGGCTTCTTTTCTTTAAAAATAACGCTCTCCTCCATCGCTCATCTTCCGCTATTCTTTTCCGACTTAGCTTCACGCTTCCCGCCGCTCGCTCGCTCGCCCGCCCGCCGTTGCCCGTTCGACGTACCCTGCGCAGTTGGTTCCTTATCGGTCGCGGATAAGCGTTCGCCGTTTGAAAAAGGACTGCAAATATTCAAAACATCCCGGCGCGCCCGATTGGGAACGTTTTCGAACGCATTCCTGGAATGTGGGAGATAAATAACTTGTACCCCGAGCGACGTCTCTCATTGTTATTTTATCTGAGAGCGATAAAGCGAGGAAAGGCGACAGGAAGCTCGGCAGAAAGCGAACCGCTTTCCGACGGATATAATTTCCCCGCGCCAAGGACGGACGCGCCTCGACCCGGGACAAGGTAGGCGCGGGGACTCTTCTCTGCCCCAGTGTTTTTGCTCGGCCCGCTATCAGCTCTTTTGTCCCAACGTTCTCGCACCCTTTGTCCGGACTCGCCCTTTTGTAACCCGCGCGAGATCCCTCGGCATTGTCTTCCTCGGGAAAGAACTTGTTCGCAAAAATGTCGCCGTCCCCGGATTAATCGACGGCGCTCTCCTTCGCGAGAGGGGAGGAGATCGGCCATTAAAAATTCCTGAATCAGTAGCCCCTCACTCCTGATTAACGGCCAATCCACCCCGAGCGATCCTTCATCGAGAATCCGCCTCGCGAAGGTGGCGGGGAGCCACGACAATTTATTACCGTTTCGTAATAAGCGCGTACATTATATCAAAATGGAGGAACCAACTTCCCCTTTATCTGCCTCGCCTGCTATTATTCTCTTTCCCGGCGATTTCGGGGGAATTTAAATTTTTCTTGCCCGCGAAGAATGAATAAATAAATTATATATATCGCGTAAACGTATGTATTTATAATTTTCATTATGAAAAATAATGCGGGCGCGGATGTACAATTCGAGGATGTGATATTCGAAATAAGAGAGCACAGTTTCTCGACTGTGCGCGCCATTTTTTAAGTGCGCTATCACACTTGAAGCCTCTTAGCTCGCCATTATTCTCTCCCTCGTCGTCGACTTAACCATCTTTCCTTGCGGCCGCTATTAATTACGTCAGGGCGTCTTATCGATGGTCGTCAGCAACTTTCGCGGCAGGTTTTAATGGAAAAGTTTCTCCCGATGGTATACGCGAGGCTCGGCCGAATAAAAATGCAACGATGCAAAATAAGTGGCTCTTTAAAGTATCCGGGCGCTCTTGTTAGCCCGATATCATTTCGAGGGGTTAATTGAAAAACTTGCTGATTCAGAGCGCGGTTTCCATCATGCGCGTGACGACGCTGCGACGATGAGCTAAACGCCTCTAATCCAAATTACTGCATGCGCTCCTTTTCGTCAGTGTCGGCGACATTTCGATCGCACGCGCGCTTATATCGTTTCATCGCCGCACGGCTGTGCGATTCTTGTTATTCGTGAATGTTAACTAAAAGTTTTTATTACCGCAATAATATTCTAGGTACGGGTGGACGTCAACAACCGATCGGGCGTCGCGGCGGCGAGAAATTTTTTCGTAACGAACCCAACGGAGAAAAAGTTGGAGAGCGCGGGGCGTATTATTTCTGCGAAATGTCGTGCAAGCCGAGCCGAAGCGTGCGTTACGAGGGAGCTGATGGTGGACGAAGAAAGTTACATGGATACTGTAACTATCGATCGAATAGTCGGTGTGGACATAAGCGCGAGGGGTAGCTTATTGGTCAGTTGTGCAGCGCGCAACCCCAACATGACGCAAGGGGGTTGGCCGGAGCGATGGGGCGATCGTAGAAGGGGGATGTAACCCCATGCCAGCCTTGAGGGACGTCCCGAGGAGGAGATAGACGAAGCTTACCTCATTTTGCGAAATTATGGCTTCTGCCGCTTCGAAGGTTTCCTCTCGTTGTTCGATGGGGCTGACGGTGTATAGTATTACTTCTTAATGAGATCGCCATCTTTCGCGAAATCGCTCTTAAGCGCGAGACAGACGAGACACGCGCTCCGAGCGACCCCTCTGTATTTTTGCGCTCATGGTCAGAGAGGTTGTCCGATGTTTTACAATAAGTCTGCGGAATATTTGTACGTTTCGTTCCATGGATATTCGTACGTATTATTCCTCTAATAATGCGTCGCTGCACACGTCCGTGAGCAAGAGCTATGAGTCTCTCGCAATGATAGACTGTACTTCCGAAATTTATCATTAAACGTTGGACTACCTCTCTGACCACGACTGCATAATACAAGCTATACTTCGTCTATTTATATGAATAGATTTTGCCAACAAACTTGGAATCACTTCAAGCTTGACGTTATACACGGGGAGAGAATTTTAAATTTATCCGGAACATCATGCAATCGTGAGACACCGTGGCATTTCGAAGAATTTTATGAGTTTTTGGAAACTTTACTATACATTCTACTAGTAAAATGTATACTAACGTGTAAGTATTAGTAGACATACACTGATCCAAAAAATTAACGCAACAAGAAATTTACATCAAAATTTCGCGAATTTCAAATAAGCGTAACTTCGCGAAAACTGGTCGAATTAAAAAGCTCTTTTTTCATTTATAGGGCAAAAGAGGGCATCACGCAGCCTTTTTCCCATCATATCCCATATATGTTCGATATGTATACACCACCGGCCCTCTTCAGGGATACACGATGTGCAAAATCCGATCGGCAACCTCCACGTGGTGCACATTGGGTTACGCTGATGTCGACGGTAATGAACGAGAATGCATGGGTTACTTCAAAAAGCTGTAACTTGGCGAAAAAAATCGCAGTAACTTCTTTTTTCTTTGAATTGAAGGGAAAAGTACACACTTTTTGATACTGCGAGCAGAATTAGCGAGGAAACATTTTCTACGCCCGGGCACCTGGCCAAAGTTGGTTATTTTTTAGGCAAAAACATGTCCTTACATTTTAAAAGCTACAGCAGCGCAGATGCATTCGAGGAAAAATCTAGTGACTAGTTTTTGAAGCTGAAAGTGCAAGCTTTAATTTAAAAAAAAGATCTTGCTACGATGATTTTTAACGGAGATATCGTCGGTAATGTCGAAAACACAAGGGTTACTTCAATGAGCTGTAGTTTGGCGAAAAAAAATCGTAGGAACTTCTTTTTTGTTAATTGAAGAGGAAAGTATACACTTTTTGATACCGTAAGTAGAACTGGCGACGAAAAATTATTGCACTCCGTACAGTGCGTCAAAGTGTGCAATTTTTTAGGGAAAAAACATGATCTTGATTTTGAGAAAGTTCCGAGAAATGGGAAGTGAATGCAAATTCCAATAAGGGCTTCTTAAAGCAGAGTCTTTGCCATATAAAATGAAAAAAAAACTTTTTAATTCGACCAGTTTTCGCGAAGTTACGCTTATTTGAAATTCGCGAAATTTTGACGTAAATTTCTTGTTGCGTTAATTTTTTGGACCAGTGTACATACAATACTGACAAGAGAGAATTTTCTTTTAAAATTTATCCGGAAAATCATGTAATCGTGGAACAACGTGGCATTTCGAAGAACTTTTTGAAATTTTACCATATATTTTACTTACTAATAAAATGTATAATAACAATAAGTACAATTAGGGATAACGTTTAGCTCTGGGCGAACACGAGTGATCAATAATAAAAGGATCGGTTCGATCCTCGGTTCGATACCAACCATCATGCCGTATATTTTCCCGTTAAGGTAGAGTTCAAAATTCAGCGTTTAAAGAATCCCACCCCCACCGCACCTTGCGCTCTCCCCCAAAAAGGGTTTATGCTCAGCGTTACAAGCGTCAAATAAATCATACAATTATATCTCTACTTACCTTTCAGGAGTCACCCCTCTCCTCCTACTTAGTGAGTTAACATAATGATCGAAGGCCATTCGATTGAAGGAAAATCGTGTCTCAAATCCAGAGTCAAATTCTGCGTTGTGGCACATCGTTCTGAAAGAGAACGTTACAGAGTTGTATTACTGGGAGCTTCGAAAACTGTGTATACAGTAATTTGTGTAATCGAACGGAACCTGTCATCCAGACTTACAATTAGACAAACGTTCAAGAAGTACAATTATTAGTATACATGTTTACACAGAGAGAATTCTCTCTTAAAATTTACCCTGAAGATCATGTAATCGTGAGACAACATGGCATTTCGAAGAATTTTATGAGAGCTTTGTGAAACTTTACCAGACATTCTACTAGTAAAATGTATACTAACAATATAAAAGTATAATTATTAGTAGACATAGGTACACAGAATTTTCTTTTAAAATTTATTCTGAAAATCATGTAATTATGGGACATGGGATTTTGAAGAATTTTTTGAAACTTTACCATATATTTTGCTAATAAAATGTAGACTAACAAGAAGTACAATTAGGAATACCGTTTAGCTCTGGGCGAACACGAGTGATCAATAATAAAAGGATCGGTTCGATCCCAGCCATCATCCCGTATATTTTCCCGTTAAAGGAGAGTTCAAAATTCAGCGTTTAAAGAATTCCACCCCCACCCCACCTTCCGCCCTCCCCCAAAAAAGATTTATGCTCAGCGTTACGGGCGTCAAATAAGTCATACAATTATTCCTCTCTGCTTACCTTCCAGGAGTCATCTTTCTACTCCTCTGTAGAAAGTCAAAACATTGTGTCCTCCATCCAGGCTTAAATCCTTTGTTGTGGTTCATCTTCCTGAAAGAGAACGTTACAGAGTTGTATTACTGGGTGCTTCGAAAACTGTGTATACAATAATTTGTGTAATCGAACGGAAGCTGATCTTCCAGACTTAGACAAACATTCAAGAAGTACAATTATTAGTAGACATGTATACACAGAGAGAATTTTCTCTTAAAATTTACCTTGAAAATAATGTAATCGTAAGACAACATGGCGTTTCGAAGAATTTTATGAGAGTTTTGTGAATTTTACTATACATTCTACTAGTAAAATGTATGTTAACAATATAAAAGTATAATTATTAGTAGACATGTATACACGGAGAGAATTTTATTTTAAAATATACCCTGAAAATCATGAAATCACGGAACAACATGGTATTTCAGAGAACTGTTTGAAACTTTACCATACATTTTACTAATAAAATGTATACTAATTGTAAGTACAATTATTAGTAGACATGTATACACAGAGAGAAATTTCTCTTAAAATTTACCTTGAAAATAATGTAATTGCGAGACAACATGGCATTTCGAAGAATTTTATGAGAGTTTTGTGAAACTTTACATTCTACTAGTAAAATGTATATTAACAATATAAAAGTATAATTATTAGTAGACATGTATACACGGAATTTTCTTTTGAAATTTATTCTGAGATTCATGTAATCGTGTAACAACGTGGCATTTTGAATAATTTTATGAAATTTCACCATACATTTTACTAGAAATATGAAAAGCATGTATTCGTGGGACAACGTAGCGTTCTAAAGAAACTTAAAATTTTGCTATATATTTACCAGTAAAATGTATGGTAAAATTTTAAAAACCTCTCACAAAGTTGTTTAAAATTCCATGTTGTCCCACGCTAATATGATCTTCAGGCTAAATTTGAAAAGAAAATTCTCTCGGCGTATATACTATACGTGTCGACGGGATTATAGTTTATTCACAGAAGACACGCCACGATTGACTTCTTATCCGAGACTTCGCCCGCGTAACGTGACATCCTCTCGACTTTAAAATAAATCGAGCATGTTATACGGTCTGTATTTATAATAACGCAATTTCCCCGGAACGGCGCTCGTACGCGCCGCATGACAGAAAGAAAGACAAGAGCGCGGGAAATATCACTGGGCAATTTTATCGATTAAGAAAATTGTCGAAGGTTACCGTGCATCGGATGAATAAATAAATATAAGCATGATGCGTGGGGGGGGGGGGGCGGCAGGGGGTGAACCGCCTATCGGGATATTTTACCGCGCTGTGTGCAAAAGTTTTCGATAAAAATTTAATGCGGCGAAATATCTCCTCTCGCGACGCCGTCACCGTATTCCGACACAAAGCCGACTCGGAATTCATAGAATATTTGATGGCGCGGTGCCGTCCTGACGATGGACTTGTCGACGGTCTGCCGGATCTCTCCTCTCTCCCTTCCCCCCGCCCTCCCGTCTCCCTTTCTCCCTTTCCACGGCAACTTCTTTGAAGTACGCGCCAAAAAACTTGGGCGACCCTCGATATAAAAGTTCGCGGGGATCGTGACCGCTGGATATCTGCGGATCAAGGTATATCTCCGCGTCGCGCATTATTCCCTGCGAGGGACCAGCCCGCGAAAGGGCGAAAAGATCGATAGTCGTGGGCACCGACGCCGCCGACGCCGCCGTCGCGGTGGCGAAGACGAACTTTTGTTTCTCGGAGAGGAGCGGATAAAGCGCCCGGGGAATAATGGCGTGTCGCCTTCTTTCCTTCTTGTCGCAGGACCTCTCGCCCTTTTGTTCGCCCTTCAGAACCTCGAGGAAGAGTTAATCTCCCCGGTCTATAGCCGAACTTCCTTTTCTTCCCCGGGAATATGTTATCCCGCTGAAGATCTTTAAGCATAAATATTGGACCACCGGAGAGAGAACAGCGCAATTATTATTGTTAATTATTTTGTTTATTATCGCAGCTGAGCTGCTAAGGGGCTTTGCGAAAATATTTTCCGACAACTTTAGCCGCGTTGCACATATCGACAACTAGTGAAATCCTGTAACGATATAGATGAAACACTCGCACTCTCTAAAAGTCAGTCGGTGGATTATTACTGAAAACAGTGAGTGGTCACTAATTCACAGTTGTAAGAATCCCACTGAAAGTCCCATGCGTGAAGAAAAATGTAGCTGCCGCGGCTAGAAGCTGCGTTGTGATAGCTAAATATTTTGCTACTGTGCCTATTGTGTTAGGTGCGACAGCAAACCGTTTGCTGTGCTTCAGTAAACCATAATCAGTTACGGTGGCAAGTTTTATTCTTTTTGCTTCCTCATAGAGGAAGCTTTGTTTTTTCAGTAAGCAATGGTGATCCACTAATTAAGTTGTAGAGAGCAGAACAATTTGGACAGTGGACTGCTATCGCGAGGCGAGTGAAAAAAGATTACGTTATTATATCTTGAACAATAATTTATAAGAGGTGACGAGAGAGGGTTAACGTTGGAGGAATAATGGACTGTCTGTCGGTTTTCACGGCGGCGATGCGGTGCGGATTCCAATGGCTTCGAGGGGCGCCCCACGGCGCGCCGTCCGAAGTTCGTTGCTTCGACGAAAAATAATTACGCGCCAAGATGAATCGGCAATTCGCTTCTCAAACAAAGGGTGGCGCGAACACCGCGCGGCAACCTACTGGGAGCCCGAGACGATTCCTCGCCGTCTACCGCGATGGCGGATTATAGTTGCAGCATCATGCTATCCCCGAGGAAGACGAGGAATCCAGGGATTCTCGCCGAGATGGTGTTAGCTAATTTTACGCCGGTGTTTCCCTCGTGATTCGGGGGAAGTTCTCGCTCGCTCTCGCGGGAAGATTAATCGGTCCTCGGTGGGCGGCGCGTAGCTTCGAGCAACCTCGTTAAATCGTTCGTGCGTGCGAAGAACCCGCTGGAAAAGATTAATTGGGCCCCAAGTTTGTTGCTTCGCTCTTACAGCTACAATATAATGTTAACTTCAACGCTACGTTGCCTACTGTTCTGTGTGCGTCCCCAATCCACCGATTCCCGTTACGCAAATACAATTTTCCAGTAATCTTACGGTTTAAACACGTCGGTACTGTTTGCCATCTTTCGATTGCAAAGTCCTTCAATCTCATATTATTAACTTAACGCCCGAAGATGCCAGGACTTGGTCTAAGTTCTAATTTCGAGAAATGTGTACCAATCAACTTGCAGCTATTCCACGAACGATGCTAGAACTTGAACTTGGACTAAGTTCTAGCATCGTGGACACAGACCTTTAAGCTCGTAGCTCTCCTCGCGTCTGGGAACTCCCAAACTCGTAGAAATAAAGAGTGCTTAAGGGTGCTCAGCAGCGCGTGGACGTAACGAAATACATTCTCTTGTAATTACGTTTACGAGAGATAATCAACGGGGACTCCGTCCTTTAATTAAATAAAAGAGCCAAACTAGCGATGCGGTATGCACACAGAGAGAATTTTCTCTTCGAATTTATCTTAAAAATCATTTAAGTGTGGGACAACACGGGACTTTAAACAACTTCATGAGAGTTTTTGAAATTTTACCGTACAATTTATTGGTAAATATACTAGGTGTCTCCTGTTAAATAATTACGGAAGAAAGTTTCAAACAAAAGTTGTTTGGTTCGAGGGGAGACATAAGATGGTGCCATTGGTTTGACCTTGAATAGTTGCTTGAAGGTTACGTGAAGGTCACCATCAATTTTTTTAATGGAACCCCCTATTGTTTATTATACTATCTTATTCTACTAATTAATATGAACAACTTTTGTCTAAAACATTTTTTTATTTGCCTAACACTTTTTGAGATACTCAAGAGAAAATAACTTTTTCAATGTTTAGCTGACGATATCTCGATAACTGTTTGTCGGAGGAAAAATAGTACAGGACTTTCTTACTTGATTTGGTCTCAGGAATATGCTGTTACAATAGTGTTCCAATTATTGAAAATTTTGTGTGTTACAATACACACTTTTCAATAATTTGGCATTTTGGAGAACTTTATGAGAGTTTTTTGAAACTTTACCATACATTTTATTAGCAATTTTATTTAGTATATATAGTATATATGTTTACTATATAATTATTAGTAGACGTACACGGAGAGAAATTTCTTTTAAAATTAAAATCTCCGTGTGCGTCTACTAATAATTGTACTTAGTATTTTTACTAGTAGAGTGTATGGTAAAATTTCAAAAAATTCTCATAAAATTCTTCGAAATGCCATGCTGTTCCACGATTACATGGCTTTCAGGATAAATAGGAGAAATATCCTCTCCGCGTAGTTTCGCGCATCGTATTTCCTCTGACAAAGCAAGACTTATACGTGAGACCGTCTGCAAACTTAGCCGGTTTCCCAACTCTGTAAAAGTCAATCAGTGCGCCGTCACTGAACACAGTTACAGCACTGAATCAGTGAATATTCACTGTTTCCAGTGATAATCCGCCGATTGGCTTTCAGAGAGAAAGCAGATCGCGCGGAAAAAGGCTGGTCCGGCGCTCGCGCGGCTTTTCAGTTCGAATTTCAGCTCTTCGGTTGATTTCCGATGCTTGTTCAACGATCCCTCATTTACTGGCATTACGTCACGCTCTTTTAAGTCTGCCAAGTTCGTTGTAAATTATAGGGGGCGACCTTACTAAGGAGTAACCTTTGCTAATTACGGCAAATGCCAAGAATAGACCGCCGCACCACTCAGGTCCCAAGCAGCTTATGGTACCCTTAAATGTCAACTCCGACTCCATTAATCGATCTTGCAATTAACCGCGTGTACTATGCAGTATTCCAAGGAAAAAGCTTCTTTGCATCACGTCGTGAGTTTGTAATTTGTAAAAACCACAGGCCCGCTCTTTTAATAAAGAAACATATCTCTGTCATCATCGTGTTGTTAATCAGCTGTGGCGAAAGCTTGTGGATTCCAATAACGTTTCCCTGAAGAACTGTCGTCCCTTTCCGTTCTCCACTTTGTCCGCTCTTCATCCGCTTAAGATTTAACGGCGACACCCCTAGTCGTCGGTTGAGAGGGCAAAGGGAAGCGACCTCTTATTATCGGTACCGACTAATTCCCCGTTCGTCTTAGACGAACGACCCCGATCGGCTCGTCCTTTCATCCCTTTTCGTGCGGCCCCTGGTTAAATGCCACCTACTTCCGGCCGGCGCCGCACGGTCACGACGATCGCCCCGAGCGCACTGATAATTATTGCTTTCGGTATCGCGCTCCACTTTTCGTTCTTCCCCAATCTTCCCCAAAACCATGAGCGGCAGCTCGTTTTCTAGAAGTCGCGTGGTCGGAGGTCCCGCTTCTGCTCGGCCACGACCGCCCGCGACGCGGTCGCAGTTTATTCGGCGGCACTCGATAAAACGCGACATCGGAATGCGTTGAGCCTCTCAATTCATTGAACTGCACTGAAGATCAATATTTATCGAGAAAAAGTATCAGACTTTCGGTCCACGGGGGTGCATTATTGTCTCTGCCACTTTCAGCTGATGCATGTCGTTACAAAAATCGTTATTATCATTATAGATTATAATTTCTATTCACGAAAGGGCCCGTTTCTCTTTGTCGAGGAAAATAACAGAGATCGGCCGACGTTGCTGGGGCGACTGGTCTATTATTGGCTTAAGCTCGGGCCTTACGACTGAGAGGTCTTTACGAGCAAGGTGCGCAGAATTAAGAAACATTATAGCCGGAAAGAAAGAGCTGAAAGCGAAAAAAGGGGTTACGTAAACGTACCCCAACCTGTTATTCGGTGGTTTGTTTTTTTTCTCCTTTCCCGTTCTTCCCGGTGGGTTAGCGTTTAGGGACATAATGGACAAGGCCGGCCGAAAGGGTTGGCGGCGCATTGTGTTGCCATCTCGGGCCGCACAAGGTGGCACAGTGTGTGCCTTATACCTGCGATTATTACGGGACGGTCCCGTGCGCGGGGACGTGGGGAAAGGGGCGAAAAGGGTTGCGCCGCGTAGACCCTGATGCACCGCTCCGGGGTCTCACCCTTTTCAACCCTCTCTAACTGTCCAACCCCCGTGCGTCGGTAACGCGCATAACCGTGCGCCGTAACAGGTGTCACGCACGTATACAGAGAGAGAGAGAGAGAGAGAGAGGGTTAGGGAATCGTGACCCTTTCCCGCAGGTGCCGTGACCGTGTCTGACCCTGTACCTTCGGCCTGTCTCTCGTGGGAGTCGGCCGGCCCACCACGAAGCGAGACGAACAAATGTCGCTCCCCGCCCGGCGCTCCGCAATTATTTCGCGGACGAGTTCCGTAATTTTGCGCCGTTTAACGAGACACCGCGACTGCCGTGACGGCAGTGGGCGTTTTCCGGTCTGCCGCGTTCTCAATAAGGTGGGTTAAATGAATCATTTGCCCTTTGATGTTGCCACGCTCGCCTCCGCGCCTCGCGGAGCGAGCTGCAGCTGCCGCGTTTGCTCATGCTTTAATGATTGATTGAGTCCAACGCCGTGTACTGATAGAGCTGTAATTTGTAAAATATATAATTTATGCGCACTAAGTGCCGTGAATCCTGATGCCGGGACGCGCCGTTATTTGTATGCATTTTCCGAGCGTGTAATTTCGTATCACGATGTGATCTACGTCAATTAAATTCTGACGCGTTGTAGACTTTAAATTAAACGAAATTAATTTCTCGTTGATTACCGAAGAGAGTCTACGCTTTCGAATATATTTCAATTACTTCTCCGTAGTTTTGTCTTGTCCTTCTGACATACAGGGTTATCGAAAAGAGTCGGACCTCCCTAATATTTTCAGTTGGAATACATTTTGGAGAAAATGTTCAATAGCAAAGTTGTATGGTTTCAAGCGGAGAGTAAGATGATGACTAACTTTGACCTTGACCATGTCCTTCAAGGTCATTACAAAGTCAACTTAAGTTTTTTTAAAGGAGCCCCCTACTGTTTCTTGCATATTCTTATAGCTTATTTTGAGAGTTTTCCAAAACACTGTAATGAAGCATTTTATTATTGAGTACTTTTTGAGTTATAAGGGCTTGAAGTTAACAATTTTTTGACACAAAATGTAAAACATCTTGTAAAATATTATTTAAACAGGAGTATAATATTTTTCCGCCAGCAAATATTAAAAATGAAGGGTGAATGATTCGACACCACTGGCAACTGGAAAACCTCCTTTATTAGCACAATCTATTTTATTTAACTCGTCTAGCTAGTTTATCTCATTCAACTTTACTATTATCACTTTACTGCAACGGTTACTTTAATTTATAAGCCTGTTTACACACATATATTTTATATAACACATAAATATGTTACCCTGCGTTTTTTTGTTACTTTGTACAGTGATGCCCGATGGCATTTAACCACATGTTATGCGCCGTTCGATTTAGTCGGAGTGCACTTGATAAATCCATGGCTGAAACTTTATGTTAATAAAGGTGGTTTTCCTGTTGCCAGTGGTGTCGAAATATTATTTAGTTTTCGGTAATCATAACCTTAATACTTTTGTGCGCGGAATAATGAGGCGCAGAATAGGAATTTACTGCGATGCCCCACACAGCACAGAAATTTAAGATTGCAGGAAGATTGCAGAAATGTTACATTGCAAGATTGCAATATTGCAGCAACGTTGAAATGTCCGCCCTCAGAGAGATTGCAGTGCAACATTATAGCAATGTTGCAGTGCAACATTTGTGGAATAATTTGTTATTGTTGTACATAAGCAGAGAATTTACTAATTACATATACATCCGGGCCTTTTTCAATACACAGCAAGCTATTGTGAAGCAACCTAAGGAGGTTATGTCGCTTCGCAATAGATGGAGATTGCGAGCAACACCGCACTGATCAAGTACTTAATAATTCGCGCATTATTGGTATCAACGAAAATAACATTGTAAAATTCTCGTAATTAGAATAATTTTGTAAATAAAAAATATATTATTTTCATTATTTTTGAACCATTGCTGCAATATTGCTATCGAAAGTTTGCAATTTTATATCCCTGCAATGTCTTTGCAAGATTGCAACGTTTCTACAATGTAACTGCAACCATCTGTGCTGTATGGGTGATTTCTAAGAAATCCGATCCGCACTTTCTCGCTTCAACTTGTTGGATACATATCCTTAAATCTTGTTGGAAGTTTTACTTTCGAATTGCTCTTCATAAAACATTTTGTTATGTACACGCAACGTTTAATATTGAAAAAAGTTATATATTATAATACACTGAAGATGACCTGATTATAGATCGAAATGTTTGTATTATTCTTACAAATCGAAATATTTTTAACACGTACATCAGTGTCTGGCTAATCAGCTGCTTTAAACGTTAATTCACTTTATATTCTCGAACCTTTATCACATATTAATTTGTTATAATTTCTTCGATTTACCTTATCCGGTTTGACTTCTTTATTTTAAACATTTGATGCCACCTAACAGTCAGTGACCGGCTCGCATTGCCCTACGAACTTATATTCTAATTTTAAATCAAACGACCCGCGAACGAACACTGCATTGCGCGACAGCGTGCGTTTACACTCCTTTTTTTTATCCTCTGAACCTGTCGCCAGCGCGATCGTGATCGTCGTTACGATGACTTTTATAGCACGCGGCTCGGTGCCACTCAATAAAGCGCCCGTTTTCATCAAGCGGAAGGATATATCGCTTTCCAATTACTCCGTCGGAGGTGCGAGCGCGAAGGAAAAAAAAGGGAAAGGGATTGTCGTCTCGCAACCCTATCGAGCCCTCTCCTCTTTCGCACAATGGTGGCGTATGGTGCGCGCGGTTTACGCGCCGACCATAAGCGCCGTGCGTCCCGCGGAGAGGCACAGGTATAAACGCGTCGACGGGAAAGAGGAGAGGGTTGCGCCGTTCACGTGGGGTAGATCCCGGGGCCCTTAATCCATTACTCGATATATTAATTCGTCTCTCTCCCGGGTGTTCCAGGTAGCGCGGCGTAGACTCTCTCTCGCCTGAAAAAGAAACGAGCCGACCGGGCTAGAAACGCGCCGCGCACGCGCCCAGGTAGCTTCGAAAGGGGTCCAACACGGTCCCTGATGGAAAAAAAAGACTTTGTCGGCCGAGGGGAGGAGAGGGACGCCGCGCCGGCCGTCGTAAAGTACCTGCGATAGGAGCCGATGTTCCTGGCAATCAGCCGATCCGCTCGGGTAAGGAAGCGGGATCGAAATCTCCTCGAGGCGATACGAGCGTCCCCTCGGCAAAACACTTTAAAGAACCCTAAAATTTTACTTTAGAAAAATATGAACACTTTAAATTTATAAGGTAAACTTGAAACTTACTTTAAGAATTTCAAAAGGTATGTAATATAATTTATAATCCATACAGCACAGATGGTTGCAGTTACATTGCAGAAACGTTGCAATCTTGCAGTTTGCAGTGCAATCTTGCAGAGACATTGCAGGGATATAAAATTGCAAACTTTCGATAGCAATATTGCAGCAATGTTTCAAAAATAATGAAAATACTATATTTTCTATTTAAAAAATTTTTCTAATCACGAGAATTTTATAATGTTCTTTTTGTTGATACCAATAATGCGCGAATTATTAAGTACTTGATCAGTGCGGTGTTGCTCGCAATCTCCATCTATTGCGAAGCGACATAACCTCCTTAGGTTGCTTCACAAAAGCTTGCTATGCCTTGAAAAAGGCCCGGATGTATATGTAATTAGTAAATTCTCTGATTATGTACAACAACAAATTATTCCAAAAATATTGCGCTGCAACATTGCTATAATGTTGCAGTGCAATCTCTCTGAGGGCGGACATTTCAACGTTGCTGCAATCCTCCAGAAACGTTGCAGCAATGTTGCGCAATATTGCAATTTTGCAATGTAACATTTCTGCAATCTTCCTGCAAACTTTCTGTGCTGTGTGGGCGCGTGCGGTTTTCTTCTTTCGAGAAAGTGCTATGCCGCGCGGCCCTTTAGCGGGAACTTCAACAGGATTGGCTATCTAAACATTATTCGTAAAATCATTTAAGTGACAATTGTTTCCAATTTTTACAGTTTATTCTTTACATTAATACGTGAAAAATAAAATTAATTAAGTTAAAATTGACCGTCTCAAAGTTCTAAAAAAAATGTTAAAGTTTGCTATGTTACACGAAATATTACGTGTAGAACACGTAAAAAATATTATTACACGTAACAATATAATTCGTTGTAATATTATTACACGTGAAATATTGTTCGCGCATATTATTATGTGTGAAAATATTAATATTTGCGTTTGAAAACGCAAATAATGGCACATTTTAGTTTTCTTAAGCTTAACGGTGAGTGAGAATTGTGTGAGAAACAAATATATCACTATTATAAAGTAAAATAGGACGAATAACTGGAAAAAAATCAAAATGATTGACCGTTCTGTTTCAACAATATAAACAGTTAAAACTGAAAAATGGGAAGAATTGTGCAGTAGACATGAGTGCGGTGTAAGAGATGTGGCAACAGCGCCTCAAATAATATAATCTTTCGAATCTATTTTACATTACGTGTTATATATTAATCGTATTATAATATTAATCGTAAGCGTATTCTTTAGAACAATATTGCATCAAGATATATCATTGTAACAATTGAGTGCTGGTTCCTGTCTGGAAGTAACTTTTGAGCATTGCTGTCGCGAAACAACTACTTTAAGCATCCAAAATTACTCTAAAATTTCTTAAGTAAACCTTTAACTTCTTGAAGTAATATTCCAAAATGTTGTGAAGGCTCCGAAAAAGAAAATATGTAGAAAAGAGAGAGTACCAATGTGAGCCACAAAATGAACGGAACTCGGTTCTCACAATATGGAATCAAAAATTTCTCTTTAACATTATAGCGCAAACGTTTCGATCCTTCCTCGGGTGTTCCTCAGTAAAACTCGTTTATGTTATTCTTCAAGTAAACTCATAGATTTGAAAGATTACCTTTGAAAACCTTAATGTCATTTCGAGTAAATTTTCCCGAGGGTCAATTGCCACTGAATCGGGCTTTCTTTTCTCGCCGGACGGTTCGGCTCCACGTGCGGGGCGGAAGTGTGCGGTCGAACTGCGGCTGCGTTCATAAATAATTAAGTTACACGCGAATCGGTAACGAGACGGAGCAGTAAATCGGACGAGACGTGTTTCCACGACCGTGCGTCGACAGGTACGAGCCGATCCTCGCCGGGCGGCTTCCCCCGGGGCGGAAAACTTGTTTCCGTCGGGCCGCAGATAAGGAAAAAGTGCCTCAAACAGTGAGATATCCAGTGTTGAAACTTGAGGTTACAGCTGCTCCGCTTCTACGGTCTCGGGGCCAACCGCTTAACCGTTGTCGCAGCCACTGCGCTGTCGCGCCTCGAGCGTATCACCTGTTTCTACGCCGGCGTGGCGCGAACGGAGACGCCGCACCCGGAGGCGACGACGGTGCGTCCTTGAGTCGCGAATTCGAGATCGAGGGGGCAGGGGGAGGCCAAGAGCGCAATGAGAATAGCGCCGAGGTCCAAAACCGGATTTTACCTTGCGCTCCGACACCAAGGGGCCGGCGACGTCCCGTTTCACCCGGTCACCTGGGGAGGCGACGTATTTCTGTGTCCAGCCCCTTTATGCCCCTCGCATTCTCCTCGCATTCCGCAATTCTTTACCCGCCGCGTCGCGCGAGCGAGCCGTTTTAACGCCCGTCCAGTCGGTCAGTTTCGAGGTACGACCGGAGTAACGGCCGGCCGGACACCTTTTCTTCCCTTCAACCCCCTTTGGCCAGGCCGGGTTACGTACATGGGATCTTTACGAGCGTCCACCCTGTCGGGGTCAAGGGGTTGGCCAGCTGGCGTCGGACGGTTGTGCAATCTGCAAGGGAACCCCACCTTTTTCTGGGTCGGAGAGAGAAGGACGGAGAGAGAGAGAGAGAGAGAGAGAGCGCGCGGATCGAGGGGCTGCGGAGGAAAGGCTGCGGCGGCAGCCTCCGGTGCACCGGGGGTTGGCTGACAGCGTCGCTGCCAACATCGCTCATTGTCCGAGCTCGATGGCCGTCTGTCCCGCGCCATTGTCGGTAATGATTTCAGAGGAGCTTGTGGGAATGCGTGGCACGTATGCGTGTGCGCGCGGGAGCACGTGTGCCACGTGTAGCCCGCGGTACCCGGTACTCGTCACTGCTCGCAATCGCCTTATCTTTGCGTAGCGTTTATCGCGATGCGCGACCATAAATCACGGATTTGTGCGTAAGCACCGCGGCGTGTAACGTCCAGGAGTAACGTGTTATCGGTCTCGCAATACAATAATCTTCGTGGGGTTTCTCAATCTTAATGGGGAAAGTATGAAACGTTATCTCGAGATAAATTTCCTCGCATCGCTCAGAGAAAAAAAATCTAGGTTGAGTAAACGAGATATGTTGAAATTATGTTGTTTCTTTAAACACTTGTACTGAAGCATTGTCTAGATTTGAAGATACGAGTTCTCTTAGTTTCAGTCTCAATCAAAGAAAGTTTTGGTTAGTATAAAAAAGCAATTTCTTTGGAAATAATTAAAGGTCCAGTAGGTCAAAGTTCAAACAAATCTGTTTCTGGGTGTATTGTTTAAAGCGGCATATAATGGCGTATTGCGTAAACGATAAGATTCATAAGACTCTAACGTGGAATCACAGTTCGAAAGAATAAAGGATACAAGAGTGAAAACAGGATGTCAGTGTCTGAATAATTTTTAATTTGTAAATTTATTGCGAAAAATTTACCTCGGCCAGGATTCAAACCTGGATCTCCCTGTCATTAAGAGGGCGTTTCATCAAATTGACCACCGAGGTTTGTGTCAATATTTATCGCAATAAAGTCTAACGTTATTTCACGAATAAATAATACGCTATAAATAATAAACGTTTGAAATTTAAAAGTGTTTGATTTTCTGAATAACTGCAATTTTATGCAGATTAAATGTTTCATTTTTAATAATGCTATAACAAGTGTCGAGTTACGTTTTGCAAAAAGACAGCGTATGTTTGTCAAAATTTTTAATCTTTCAGTCGTAAAAAAGATTTTATTACAAGTTGGTAAGTATTTGTTTCATAAATGTGTAATTAGACAGTGTGTGAAATACAAATCTGTTTGAATTTTTAATAATCAAACACAAATTTTGTTGAATTTGTTCCCGCGTGAAAATCGCACGTATGTATCTGTTTAATTTGACTCGTAATCGATTTTTTACAAGGTTTTGCAATGTTTGATACAAAAGTGTTTGAAAGTCAATCACTTCTACGTGCAAGCGTTTCAAATTCAAACGCTTTTCTAATTGTGTATTTGATAAGTGAAACATTGTTCTGTCTTAATGTTTATAATTCAAACACGTACGATGAACCAATTTTTAGAGTGCACGTATCGTGACTGAAATTGAGATAGAACTGCGTATATTGCATAAAGTTTCAAATAAGAGGATGTTTAATCGAATGACAGATTTAGATTGGAAGCTATAAGTCAAAGTTGCGCCGAGGTTTACAGACATCGTAGAGGCTGATTTATAGTATTTGTTACTTATTTTCGTCGCTACTTTGATAGCGATTTATCTACCACATCTAAATCTCACAAAGTTAAGGTACGCGCGTCGAGACTGTCCGAAATTCCGTTACAATGGTCGGCTTGCGCAACGGTGTGGTCCACGATCGCTCGAGTCTGCGCCACATATCTCCATCATCAGCGCGGGATCGAGCATTTTAAACAGCCGGGGATCTCATTAGGCTGCTAGGTTCGCACCTATCCTGCGGAGGTGGCGTTTCCGGTGAGTTATGGCGACGCAGCGTCTCCTCCTCTTGTTTCCCTTTTCCGAAAATTTATGCCGCCGCCACACCGGCGGTAATAGATCCTCGAATGACAGGAAACAAGTTACGAGGACGACGGGGAATATTCATGTCGCGAAATAAATGGCCTCCCATCTCGCGCGTGGACGAATCCCTCCCGCGCGTTTCTCGTCCTTACGACTAGTTAACGGAACTGGACGCCGCGCCGCGGCATGCAGGAAGCGGAAACAAACGTCGGTTGAATATCAAGCGAATCCGGCGGCGGACGTTGCGCGACGTCCGAGACTTACGCTTGTTGATAATTAATTCAAAACGAATAGATTAAGTGCGTAGATCTAGTCGTATCCACAACGAATTTTTATTAAAAGTTTTTCCCAAATTTCAATTCTTAATCGCTTTTCGTACGCTCTTTCGGAAATCTTTTCCCCAGCAATTTTTTCAGGCAATGTGTAAAAAATCTATAGATGCTCATAATCTTTATACTGTTCTGAATTTAATATCAAGAAAGGTTTGTTTCTGTATAAAAGTCGTTTATTGTATAGAAGCAACGAACACTCTAGTAAACAACTTTTTAACTACAGAAATCTTTCCTCTCAGTTTTTCTATAGTTTTCTATAGTAAACGGAGGGAATTGTTTCCTAAAATTTACCTGAATCATGTAATCGTAAGACAATTTTAATTTAAAAAATCCTCATAAAATTCTTTGAAACGCTATGTTGCTAGAATTCTCCTTGAAAATTATGTAATCGTGGGACAACACGGCATTTCGAAGAATTTTATGAGAGCTTTTAACAATTTTTTCATAAATTTTATTAATAAAATGTATAGTAAAATTTGAAAAATTTCATAAAATTCTTCGAAATACCACGTTGTTAAAATTTTCCTTGAAAATCACGTACTTGTGGGATAATATGACATTTTGAGGAATTTTACGAGAGTTTTTAAACATTGTTTTGCACATTGTGCTGGCAAAATTTCATCGGATTCTTCGAAAGATTCTTCGAAATGTCACGTGGTCCCACGATTACATGATTTTCAGGGTAAATGTTAAAAGAAAATTCTCTTGGTGTATAATGATTGACTAATAATTTTACGCAAGGTTGTACTTTGTGTAAAAAGATATGCTTATTATTCGTACATTAAATACGCAGCGCTGTCGCCATTTTGAAATCGATACCGCCATCGTTCCGTCTCAACCCTTGCGCAACCCTATCCCTCGAAAAGGGCTCGCTATTTGAGCACGTCGGCTTACCCTTTCCCCGGGAAGAAAAGGGATTAATACGCGTTGCTGTCACAACATGGCCATTCTGGCATCAATCCGGCTTTCTATTGGCTGCGATCGAGATCATTGTTCGTTTGCACACAGAGCGTACAGTTAATTGAAACTTCAATTATTTCGACTCCCTCTAACTACATAGTTGCGAGAAAGCCATGAAGAAGTACCAGTTCAATGTATCTTTCACGATACTTGATTTACCGCTTCGCCATTTTTATTTATTTAGAAATTCTCTCACCACGTTATCTCAAAAGTTTAAACTGCACGAATTTTTTTTTCATCGAGATCTTATTAATATCAGACGAATGAACTGACGGAGGGGAATTTCAGCGATAGAAAATTTGTATTCTTCATCCGTAACAAACGCTATCGGATCACAAAGGTACTTCACACGTGCCCCATTCGAATTAATTCCTTGTCGCCTTACGATCCTGTTTCGAAGCTCGCACCTGAGGATCCTTCGCCCCGGCGCACCTTTCCGAGAGCGCTCTTCTACCTGTCCGCTCGAGCGTTAATATCTCGACATCTAACGAGTCGCTCGTTCCTTCGGGAATGGAGCGATATATTATATTTGTCGGCCCGATAAATGTATCTGCCGGTGTATCTACACCGCCGCCCCCCCCCCCTCCCCGATGAAAATTAATATCCCAAATAAATTTTCAGTTCTAATAACGCAACTACGGAGAAGACCTTCGGTAAAAACTTTGACGAGTCATCTCTCCGATACGAATCACTGCGCCAGGAAAAAGAAGTTCAAATATAAATGTTTTTCAGCTAAAGATACACTGAGAAAAATGTTCGATTAGATGTCGGATAATCCAATTACATAATAACAAACGGACATGTCCGCTTAAATTGTGTATCCGATGAAAAGTATGATCGGTTTTTCAATCAAATTTCATCTAGAATTTAATCTCTCGGAAACGTAATCGGACAACTTAACCATCGGAAATGCCGTTTCATTGGTTTCATCCGATGGAAATTTGTCTCAGTGTACATCGTTTATCAAGACACACCGAGAAAAATATCCTAAGCTCGGATATATTCAATTAAATTATACGTTCGATGAAAAAAAATACAATCGAGTTTTCTACAAAATTTCATTGGTAACTGCGAATATTCTATTGGATAAATTTCATCGAATATATCCGCAATTTAATCGAAAAATCTGATGGTTAACTTTCCATCGGAAACACCACTTAATCCAATTTTTCTCCGTGCATCTCCATTTCTGCGAATCAACAAACATTTGCTTGACAGCTGTCACGATAATTGAAAGACGTTTCTTTTATCTAACATTTTGTATCTCAGTGCGGAACGGAACGTTACGAAAAGTCTTGGAGTAAACAGGCGCTTCGATCTCACCGGGTAACAATTTCATGCAAAAGATTTCTAATGATTTGTTTTCTTCCCTCGCGGGGCGCAATTTCGTTTCATTAGGCAGAAACTATGCTACTCCTGATAACGCGCCGTTACCGCTAAGCTCCGCACGGGTGCCTAATTGTTTAACCGAAGGGAGGACAGCTCCGACCACAGACTTCTGTATAGAGGAAAGTTCCATATTATGCGATAGGCTCCTAATATAAGATAGCGGAATTTCTGCTAAATTAATAGGCATTATCTGTTGGTTCCACCATGAATTTATGGCCCTTGGAGGGAAATTTGTTTAGTAGAAAATTTATTGTTAGATCGTGTAATCGTTGCGAAATAAGATTTGTGATTGAATTTGGGTGTTGAAAACCTGTTATCTCAGATGAGAATCTTCCCACACAGCACAGAAAGATTGCAGGAACCCATACAGCACAGATGGTTGCAGTTACATTGCAGAAACGTTGCAATCTTGCAGAGACATTGCAGGGATATAAAATTGCAAATTTTCGATAGCAATATTGCAGCAATGTTTCAAAAATAATGAAAATACTATATTTTCTATTTAAAAAATATTTCTAATTACGAGGATTTTATAAAGTTATTTCCGTTGATACCAATAATGCGCGAATTATTAAGTACTTGATCAGTGCGGTGTTGCTCGCAATCTCCATCTATTGCGAAGCGACATAATCTCCTTAGGTTGCTTCGCAATAGCTTGCTGTGTATTGAAAGAGGCCCGGATGTATATGTAATTAGTAAATTCTCTGCTCTGTGGCCGTGTGATAAGGGCGGCGCGATAATTTGAATTTATGCGCAAACGACTCGCCTCGCTCTCGCGGTCTCTCTTTTCCGTTCACGGCCAATTCGATCGGAATAAATCGCGGCTGCGTGACCGGGAGGAGCGCAGTGAACGCGGTGGTTCGCCCGGCAGCAATTCTCGTTTTATGGCACATAAACCCGATCGTCGAATGCTCACTGACGCTCGATTGGCTACTCGAATAATGTGCCGAGCGTTACGGCGATAGTGTCGCGGGGGATTAACGTGGCCCCGCGTCGGCGCGCGCCTGATGGAGCCGTTCGCCGCCTTAAACGTCGCCGACGAGTGCCTTTCTTCATCGATCATCCGCGTCTCGCGAGAGACGGGGCTGCTGTAGTAGCCTGACGGATAAAATTAATACGGGGCGTCGTTACGTCCGAATACTGACCCGCGGCTTTGCTTAATGGCAAAGTTCTGATGAGATTACGAAGCGCGGCGAGCCCCGAGGAAGATATTGACGTGCACACTCCAAACTTTAATACGAGATCTATTGATTAATAATACGAGGGGGAGAGGGCGGAGGGGGGGGGGTGAGGGGGCGGCAGCACAAGTTACCAAAGTCCAGCGTGATTCGTGAAGACACGAGCGCGCTTCTCTCTATACGAGATATACTCGCGCTCCGGACGAAACGTTCCGCGCGACGCCTCGCGTCGTCGGTCCATTAAAAACTTTCTGGAGTTTCTCGCGGTTGCCTCAAATCGGCGGCGTGACGCGATAAATCACGCGGGTTTTTCTCTTTTCGATTTCCCCCCCTCCCCTCCCCTCCGCCCTCGGTTAAAGGATTCGAGGTGCTTTTTGCCCTCCGCTCGTGCGGAACGCGCGTGTAATAAGGGTGCGCCTCGCCCTCTCCCTTTCTTCCTTTGCCCATCGTCAAATTTCCACTTTTCGGGAGAGACAACGCGCACCCCCCCCTCCCCCCACCCCAATTTCACCCTCTCGCTCGCTCCTCGTACGCAGATGCGTGGTTTTCACTTTCCCGCTCGCGACCGCTGTTTTACTCCGGATTCTCCTTCCTCCCCCACCCCCCCCTTCGACACCCCTCCGCCCCGCCGTTCGCCGCGCCGCGCCGCGGCCGTCGCGCTCGTACGTTTCGGGACCGCTTGGTTTGCACGCGGGCCAGAAGCGACCCTCGTGCAAGCGCGTAACGAATACGCGCTTTTTTCGCTCTTTTTTCCGAACGAAAATATCCACTTTTCAGGGTGAAACGCGCACGCGTCCCCGGGTGGCTCGGGAAAAGAACTAAGGAGAGCGAAAGGGAGAAAGAGACGCAATAAAAAAAAACTCGATAGGCAT
>NW_011967083.1:157261-162996 GCF_000949405.1 Vollenhovia emeryi
ATGTCCGCTCGAAAGAAAGATAACGAGAGCGAGAGAGAGAGAGGGGGGGGGGGAGAGAGAGAGAAAGAGAGAGAGAGAGAGAGGAGGATACAGAGAGGAGCAGACTGTGGGATTCGGGAAAAAAAGTGGTTAAAAATATGTAAACCGACATCCGCGAGATCGGTAACACGTGGAGGGTGGAAACCGAGGGGGGGGGGGGAGAGACAATGTGTCGTCGGCACGCGTACGTCTCGTGTCGTCTCTTCAGCCATCGTCGTCCTTTGCCATTTCGGATGTTTCTTATATGCCTCGCGATCCGGAGGGAGGTTTCCACTGCGAGGCTTCTGTCGTCGAGAGCCAGCGCCGATATTTGTCTCCCGATCCCGAAGATAAACACGGAGACAGGATTTCGGCTCGTCCCGCAAGAGAAAGCGGGATTTATCCAGTTCCTTACGTTCTGTTCAATTTCGCCGACGCGCGCGCGGCCGAAAGTTACATACGTTTTATTGTCTTTTTTTGTCGCATCGAGAAACCACCGGAAGTCATCGCTCGACATATCAGCATATTGTTGTTCGCCAAGTTTTACCGCACTGAGAAAAATTTCCGTCGGCTAAATCACTCAAGGTGCTTCATTTTCCGGTTAATCGTTAACCAGAAGTTAATCGATTCTCTATCTCTTCTTCGATAATAATATAAAAACTTAAAAAGAGATAGAGAGTCGACTAATTTAGCTCTGGTTAACCCTTTAAGGGGATGCTGGAGTGATTCTGCACTTTTGGCACCTTTTGCTCCTAGAACTGTCAATTCGTGAAAACATATATTTGTGTAATATACAAATTATGTGGCTTTTGTGTACGAACCGACAGTGTTCCACTAGTTGGACTAAATCATAGAACAGCATGGTATCATTGATACTAGGTTTAAAAGTCTAACAAAAAATCTATTCACTTGAATAAGTTATAGGTTACCTAACCTATAACTTATTCGAGTGAACAGATTTTTTTGTTAGGTTACCTAACCTATAACTTATTCGAGTGTATGGATTTTTTGTTAGGCTTCTAAACTTAATTTCAATGATACCATGCTGTTCTTTGATTTAGTCCGATTAGTGGAACACTGTCGGTTCGTACACAAAAGCCACATAATTTATATATTACACAAATGTTTTCACGAATTGACAGTTCTAGGAGTAAAAGGTGCCAAAAGTGCAGAATCACTTCAGCATCCCCTTAAAGCATACATTTTTCTATTGAATCATTTTTCGTGAAACTTTGTACACAAGAGTTTTTGGGGTCGCTGATTACAAATCTGTTATTAGATCTTCATAATTTAAGATTCAAGATGACAGAATTCAAAACTTAAAAGAATAACATCATTCAACTGTAATTCAACTATGCTAAGAAATATGATTTAGATATTATTAAGACCCATGGAATCTAAATTCCAGTTAAAGATTCTTATAGAATATAAAAAATAGCGCGTGCGAAATGACGAATGCAAAATTGAAATTTGATCATTTCTTAGAATTTACTCATTCGTGGCATTACTCAGAGCTAACGACGCGGACGTAATGAGTCCCTAAATACCGTAATCAAACGAAAATGCTGAAAAAACTTCAAAACTTAAAAAATTTGCGTACTTTGCATCCGTCATTTTGGGTTGGCCATTTTAAATTTTAAAAATCTGACATCAGATTCGTAATGAGCGACCCGGAAAACCCCCTTGTACAAAGTTATCGAGAAATAATCTTAAAAAACTTAGACAATAATGAATTTTTCCGAAAAAAATTGCCGTTTCTTCATATTTGTTTTTTCCTATATGTATAAAAAAGGCGTGTTAAGTCGATAGTCGAAAGTCTCGAAGTATTGTCGCTTTTCCGAGATACTGATTGGCTATCTCGCTTGTGCGATACGACATGCTTCAGTCGTGTTATTTGCAGCTGTCAAACCATGCGAATTTTTAGAAAGAGCAAGTGGCGCGCGCGAGGCGCGCGCTTGTGTTGTCTAGTATTTATAAAACTTTTACAATAAATATTAAATACTACTCAACTTTTTGTTCTTTTATTACTAAGATACCCCAAAAATGCAAAAAACCCGACCTAAATGCGTTAACTAGAAATTAAATGGCCAAAAAGTAAAGAAGTTGAGGTGGTAACGTGAGTTACCACCTTGTTTCAATAGGTTAACAGTTAACTAGATAATGAAAAACTAGGCCTAAGTAGTGTTTTCAATGGTTAAATTTTTCGATTAAAATTTTATTAAAAAACCGATTATTTACTATATACTCGAAAACCGATTATTATATACTTCACCGGATATACAATTTAATCGGGTATATCCGTTTGTTCTTATGTATTATAATATAATTGGATTATCCGATTATAACTAATCGAATATTTTTGTCAGTGCATTCATTCATAACACAATCATTACTTGTAAGAAAAGAACGAAATTCGCGAAGGTGACGAATAGCATTCGCAGAAAAAGAGTGTTAAATCAATTCTTACATATTCGAATTAACGCACTCAATATTTGCATATGTAGGCAACAATCTATCTATATAATCTTCTTAAGAGCATTTAAGAAACTTACATTCCAACAATATTACAGTCTTATTTAAATACTATAATTGTCACTTTATCATTATAACTTTAATCATTATAATCTTTACTTTAAAAATACGTTGTTTTTTTTTAGACGGGAAACTAATAGTCAACTCAACTGGCTAATTATTTATTTTCCCGTCTCAATTTCTAATCATTACTGGTGACAACAAGCAAACTCTCCTTCAACGTTATTTTTTATCGAATAATAATTTATCGATTATACAAATATCTTATTGTTATACTTCAGATATCATTGACAAGGATCACTTTGGTTGATCGAAACGTTTGACTTGTTCAACTGTATTAAACATTAAATCTAATATGATTTCCGCACCTAACACCTAACGTTTGGCTCTTATTGCCTCTCTATGCTCGTAACGTAAATGTCTATCAACAGAGCCTTTTAACATTATTGATTTTACTAAGTTATCGAATATTATTTGCTTTCCGTGGAAGAAAATTCTTCTTAAATAATAAGCGTACATTTTTCGCGATTGAATTACAATACATAAAAAATTGCCTCATTCAAGTAAGTCTTTCATGCCTTGACGCAACATAATCGCATTTCAAGCTTTTCACGTCGAGATTAAACACATTTTCAAAAGAGGAATATTCTTCTTTTCCGTGTTACTCCGAAACTGACGAGATCTAAAAATCCGACAGATTTAAAGGACCGGCCTGCGAAATATGCATATAATCGGGCAAGAGTCTTTGGTGGCACACGAAAACGCGTTTATCGTTTTCTACGTCGCGCGGGCGGCGTCGCTACTAATTATCGGAATTAGCGGCGCTTATTTGTTACGTGCAGCGTAGGAGGGTGAGGGATTAGGGGGCTTTTAGGATGTTTTCAGGCTCGAAAGGTGCGCGCGAGCGAGACTTTATAGCGGGCGTGGCAGTCTCTCTCTCTCTCTCTCTCTCTCTTTCTCCCACCCCTTTCCCGGAGAGAGGAGGAGGCGGTCGAGTATTTTTAGTTGTTTGATGCCGGCACGCGCCCTCTCCGCTTTTTTAACGACGCGCGGAAGCATCTGCCCTCGGTTAATGTCTCCCCCCGGTCCACACGCGCCCGACCGCGCGCCGTGTTGCGCGCGCGAGCACGCGCGCGGTGGTGGTTTATTGTCTACGCTGGAAAAATGGGATTAAGTTACTCGCCTGTCTCGGGAGAAAGCCGCCGATTTCGTTTCGGAGCCGAACCGTTTCCTCCAAACTGTCGGTTTTCCAGCCTTTTGTGACGTACAAAAAAGAACAAGAATTTTTTTAGATATTTAATTTGCCGACTTGAACGTTTTGACGTTAAATCTTTCAATTCAACGACACGTTAGGCGCGATTGATAAGGAATACGACGGCGGAGTTGAAAGTCCTCAGTAATGGACGAAAATTTTCAAGACAGAAGTTACGACCGGGAAGTCGAATACTTTCCGAGGGCGATTCTCCGGAGCTTTGCGTTCTCCAGGACGGATTCTTACATCGCATAGACAGCATTATGGAGGATTGCGCGCCGGAACTATCTCTTTATGCGATATATATACATTTTTTAAAATTGAAATATGCGACGACAGTGAGGAATTTTATTACAAAATACGAAGCAAGTTATTACGCGATTGCTCTGTGCTTCAAGACTGACGATTTAAGTCGGCGCGCAGTTCTAGTGTCGAGCATGATGTAAAAAGAAAGGTGTAACAACATCGTGTATGCGCAGTAGTCCATGTGCATTTGGACCCAAATTTCATTGGCTCGCTCATCGTGCCGCCGCCGCTATGCGCAATGATACACCTTTCTTTTTACATCATGGTGTCGAGTACAGTCGCGATATGTGCGCAGAAGAAAAGAGTGTCGGGTCAACCATTAAATACTCAAATTAACCAGGTTCATTAGTTTCGTATATATGCGACGATCTTCTTAGAAGCATTTAATAATCTTATTATATATTTCACTATTACTCAAAAAGTACTTAAAAAGATTTTTTTTCAAACTGGCACCATTTTGTTTTTTTTAATAAAAGTTCTCAATTGAGGTTTATGACACAGCGACACTCATATGGATTAAGAATCTTTTTGTACCTTTTGTTTCAGGTAAGCCTGAACGATAAAAGTCATCAACGCAGAGGACTTGCATCTTTTTTGACACGCCATTCGAACGGTGTGGAAAACGCTTGATTAAAAAATTGTTTAAATTATGACAAAAATTTTGTTGTGTTATTTAAGAGTGTTCTGATAAACCCCAAAGGGATTTGTTTCATTGCATGGTGTATTTACTGTGAAAAAAATTGTTAAAGATAAGCATAGATGTCTCAGTGTATGATCTCTTGAACGGAATACGCTCACTTGATAAAATCGTCGTCGGCCGCGTCTAATAACTGTCTCGGTAATCAATCGCGAAAGATGGAAACGATACCTTTGAGAAGGTATCCTATCAATTATCGTCAAGAAGATTGTCCGGCCGCCAAAGAGCGTTTTGAAAGGGCTAGAGTTACCTTAATAGGCGATCCTCTCGGGCCCCGATCGCTCGCTTCTAGAACGCATTCTTATCTATCAAGCATGTTCAAGGATGCAGCTACGTGAACAGCCGGCGAACGATAGTAATAAAAAGTAATGGAGCTTCATTGCGGCCTTCTTTTTCAGCCTCTTCACTTTGTTTTCTCCTATCCTCTTTAATCTGCATGAGCCTTTGAGTATCATCTGATTGGCGAAACAGTTGTTATATTCTCTTTCCTCTCTTTTCTTTTCCGAAAATTTATTGCAAGAAAGTTCCGCGGAAATTGAAGAGGAGATATTAGCCATTTGCCTTCTCGTATCCTATTTCGTGAAAAATTGACGCTTTTTTTCGCCGACGTAACGCAAAAGTTATCATCGCGTTAACTTTTTGCCAAGAGTAAAATCGACCTTAAATGCACTGAGAACAATTGCCGTCGGATAAACCAATTAAGTAAATAGTGTTTTCGACGGTTAATTTTTCCGATTACCTTTTCCGATTAAATTACGGATACATCCGATGAAATTTATTCGATAAAATGCAGTGACCGATGAAATTTGATTGAAAAACAGATCGTATTTTCATTGGATATGCAACTTAATCGGGTTATTATGTCATTGGATTATCCAGTTATATTCAATCGGATATTTTTCTCAGTGTAGTAACTAATTTAATAAATTA
>NW_011967083.1:163629-167132 GCF_000949405.1 Vollenhovia emeryi
AATAAAAATCATTGATGTTAATAAATTACGTCAATAGTTACTTTATATATTTTTTAAACCTCCATAGAGCGCATTAGGCTTCGCATTTACGCATAAACGCCTTTATCGACGCTTTACAATTAAAATGCAGATTTGATATTTTTATTTTCGTTGCAGGAAAGTAACTGCGAAGTAACGATTCGTTACTTTTTAAGCAATTGCAGCGCGTTACTTTTCAGAACTGGTAACTTGTGACTGTAACTGGACACTTCTCTAAAGTAACTTTCCCAACCCTGGACATTTCTCTCAGCGCGTGGACTCAAGAATGCGTTTGCAAATTAAAATCCGGTGCCGCAGCATCGAACCGCCGCGAGCGATCCGTGACGCTCGCGTCTCCGTGTATACTTGGACGCGTGGAGGACGCGACGACTCGACACGGTCGTTTCGTCACGGAGCGCAAACGCACGTCGAAGAGAAATGGTTTTGCCGCATATGCGGCCCGTAAAGGAACGGCGGCCATCGCCAATGTTTTTCCCCGATATTTTTATTACCATACAGCGAGCTGGATTGGCCAGCAGCTCGGCCCTGCCTCGCGCTAACCGACCCCCGATGGTCGGCACCCCGTCGGCGATGACGCCTTTACCGTTTATGCGAGTGCGGTCGCGGGAGCGGAATCTCATTCGCGCCAGGCGCGTAATAAATTCCCCGATCGCTATCATAGATTTATCATAGTCACGCACTCGTGGGCCGCCTCGACGTCGATAATTGCCAGATTGTGGCGGCGGCGGTCCACGGTTGACCGTCCCGGCGAGAAGGGTCGTCGACGACGAGCGCCATCGAGGGTGAGAAAAGTAACGATTCCGAGCGTTTTTCAGGCCTTCGAGGGCGCGACAGAGGGACTGCTCGCGAGGGAGAGAACGAGAGAGAGAGAGAGAAAGAGAGAAGGGGGTGGAGAGGGGAAAGAGAAAGGGGGGAGAGAGGGTGGCGCGAGAGAGAATGATCTGCGAGGATCGAAGCGCGCAGCGATGGATTCAGGGATTTTCGCTCTCGTACGTGACTCCCGAATCGTGCTATCATCGCACCTGCCAAGGAAACGACTGTGGGGAGCAGGTTTCTCGGCCAGAGCCCGTTCGCGCGCTCGTTAAAGCAATTGATCCGCCGTATATTGTTCCCGTTAATTGCGAGTTTTTATCGACCAAGCGGAGAATCGCGAAGAGAAAATACGAATTGTTACGCATTAATGTGTAATTTCGGTCGAGCGTTGTTTTTTTTAATTAATCCAGCGTGAGCGAGGGGAGGTATAATTTAAAGCCTACGGTGAACGCGCTATTTCTTTCGCGAATGTGTGCTGCCATTGTAACGAAAGGAAGTTTTAAAGCGATTTTCAATTTTATTGATTCTAATTTGAATCCAAGGACCAAAAACCTAGTTTTTTTTATTAAAATTAATAAAATTCACAAGGCTCTCATGTGACAGACGCAAATTCGAAGGACAAGGATTAGAAAGCCGTAACAGAATGTTGGTGTCTAGATAATTCTTATTTTTAAATTTATCGCGAAAAATATTACCTAAGCCAGGGTTTTAACTAATTTTTCATATTTTACATATTCTAAAAAATTTTCCGTCGTTAGGACTGAAACTTCTCGATTATGACTTAATGGGTACTTTCCATTTAGTAATATAAGTCGTCACAAATGTTATCTTATTCTTGGTATTCCATAAATAACAAAAAGACAGAATGATTTGATCGATAATACAACGTGCTCTTTGCATCTAGAAACATTCTATCTTGAAGCTAATAAATATACATTTCAAAAATTTATCCAGTTGATAAAGTGTACATTGTGCAATCGTACATTATCGACAAATTTTTTAAACGTTTTTATTTGCTTACATAAAATAGAACGTTTCTAAACGCAAAGGACACATTACGGGCTTTATATCAATTTGTGTCAATAAGTGGAGTAGGTTACTACATATTTTCATCCAGTTTCGCCATTTAGTAACGCCCGATTAAATGAAAAAAATCTCGTGTTGTGATCATTTTTACTTATTGTTCGCCAGTTTTTTATAATTTACTTTACTCGCGAGTCTTCCCTCGTGAAATTAAATTATCGGGGAATGTTCTTCTGTTTCACAAATCTTTCTAATTGCTCCGAATGTCAGTATTACAATTGTATTATCTATTGAAATTGCCTTAGAAAAATAAATAGGAATAACGATTTTTGCGACAAAACCAGGAGCGCTTTAAGAACTTGATGAAAGTCCCAATAAAGCAGCGGTAATGGCCTGCGTCCATGCTAGAACTTGGTCTACGTTCAAGTTTCGAGAAACGTGTAGCCAATCAACTTGCAGCTTTTATGGAACAGCCCCTTGGGAAAACATACCTTAGGGAACCTTAAAATTTCACTTTAGAAAAATAAGAAGTATGAAAATTAAATTTGGACACTTTGAACTCTTATTTGTGGCAAACTTAAAACTTTCTTTACGAATTTAAAAGGAAACTTTAAGATATTAAGAATTATATATAATATTAAAATTTTAATTGCCAGATACGGTCAATAAAAATAATTGATGTTGTTAATTACTGCTGGCGACTTTTAAGAGTATTCTTAATAGTTTATTATACACCATTGACCTCAAAACATGGTGTTCCTCCGTAATAGGGGGAAAAGGGATCGTGGGGAGGGCAGGGGAAAGGGAATTTTAAAAAATCGCGTTTCGACAGTTCAGTGTATGGTCGACAACCCGTATCGACGCACTGTTCCGAAAAGTCGAAATAGACGCGTAAACAACATCTTAACTAATATATGTTATTGCGAACAATATTACCTACAGCCCCAGTGGTCGAGATGGTTAAGACGCCCGCACGGATTGAGAGAGGTCCCAGATTCGAATCCTGGTTGGGGTAATATTTTTCGCAATAAGAATTTTAATTGCCAGATACGGTCAATAAAAATCATTGATGTTGAAACTTTAAGAATTGTGAAAAGTATGCGATACAATTTATAATGCCGCGTGCGGTTCTCCTCTTACGAGAAAGTGCTGTACCGCGCGGCCCTCTACCCACACAGCGCAGAAAGATTGCAGGAAGATTGCAGAAATGTTACATTGCAAGATTGCAATATTGCAGCAACGTTGCGCAACATTGCTGCAACGTTTCTGGAGGATTGCAGCAGCGTTGAAATGTCCGCCCTCAGAGAGATTGCAGTGCAACATTGCAGCAATGTTGCGGTGCAATATTTTTGGAATAATTTGTTGTTGTTGTTGTACATAAGCAGATAATTTACTAATTACATATGCAACCGGGCCTTTTTCAATACACAGCAAGCTATTTTGAAGCAACCTCCCACACAGCACAGAAAGATTGCAGGAAGATTGTAGAAATGTTACATTGCAAGATTGCAATATTGCAGCAACGTTGCGCAACATTGCTGCAACGTTTCTGGAGGATTGCAGCAACGTTGAAATGTCCGCCCTCAGAGAGATTGCAGTGCAACATTATACACTGGAAAAATTAACGC
>NW_011967083.1:167232-173061 GCF_000949405.1 Vollenhovia emeryi
AAAAAATTGCACACTTTGACGCACTGTGTGGAGTGTAGTAATTTTTCTTCGCCAGTTCTGCTTACGGTATCAAAAAGTGTATACTTTTTCCCTTCTTCCCATCATATCCCAGTATGTTCGATATGAATACACCACTGGTCCTCTTCAGGGCCACGCGATGTGCAAAATCCGAACGGCAACCTCCACGTGCACATTGGGTTACGCTGATGTCGACGGTAATGAACGAAAATACAAGGGTTACTTCAAAAAGCTGTAACTTGGCGAAAAAAAATCGCAGTAACTTCCTTTTTCTTTGAATTGAAGGGAAAAGTACCCACTTTTTGATACCGTAAGCAGAACTGGCGAAGAAAAATTACTACACTCCGCACAGTGCGTCAAAGTGTGCCATTTTTTAGAGAAAAAACATGGTCATGATTTTGAGAAAGTTCCGAGAAATGGGAAGAGTGAATGCAAATTCCAATAAAGCTTCTTAAAGCAGAGGCTTTGCCCTATAAAATGAAAAAAAAACTTTTCAATTCGACCAGCTTTCGCGAAGTTACGCTTATTTGAAATTTGCCAAATTTTGATGTAAATTTCTTGTTGCGTTAATTTTTTTGACCAGTGTAGCAATGTTGCGGTGCAATATTTTTGGAATAATTTGTTGTTGTTGTACATAAGCAGATAATTTACTAATTACATATGCATCCGGGCCTTTTTCAATACACAGCAAGCTATTGCGAAGCAACCTCCCACACAGCACAGAAAGATTGCAGGAAGTTTGCAGAAATGTTACATTGCAAGATTGCAGCAACGTTGCGCAACATTGCTGCAACGTTTCTGGAGGATTGCAGCAACGTTGAAATGTCCGCCCTCAGAGAGATCGCAGTGCAACATTATAGCAATGTTGCGGTGCAATATTTTTGGAATAATTTGTTGTTGTACATAAGCAGAGAATTTACTAATTACATATGCATCCGGGCCTTTGTCAATACACAGCACGCTATTGCGAAGCAACCTAAGGAGATGATGTCGCTTCGCAATATATGGAGATTGCGAGCAACACCGCACTGATCAAGTACTTAATAATTCGCGCATTATTGGTATCAACGAAAAGAACATTATAAAATTCTCGTAATTAGAAAAATTTTTTAAATAGAAAATATAGTATTTTCATTATTTTTGAAACATTGCTGCAATATTGCTATCGAAAGTTTGCAATTTTATATCCCTGCAATGTCTCTGCAAGATTGCACTGGAATTTGCAAGATTGCAACGTTTCTAATAATTTTTCCCAAGAAGCTGCAAGTTAATTGGCCACATTTCTCGGAACTAGAACTGGGACCAAGTCCTAACATCGCGGGCGCAGACCTTTAGAGTTACGAATGCGATAAAATGTCGCGGAGAACGATCCGCCTTTGGTTCATCGCGGGCTTCGCTCGGTGCATTTGTCAGTCGATCACCGATGAAACCCGGGCGCACTTGGTTCCACCGCGCGACTCACGTGAAAATCGTCGCAGGCAGTGGACAAACGCGACGTCTCGGTCGAATAACGTATCGAATTTTATGCCAACAGAGCTTCCGGCCGCACTTTTGTCACCCGGAGTTCACGGTGCTCCTCTATCGCTCTCGGTCGGCGCATCGGAGGCGCAAACGCGCCGAAAGCCACGGCGGACAGCCTCGTGGTCCGCGCGGCGGCAGCCCTACTGTCGCGCACAAAAGAGTTGACAAAACATGACAATCACGACGGTCATAAGTCTCATAACTGACGTGGGAGGAGCGGACGGGCAGAGAAAGAGCCTCTCCGAGTCGAAATCCGTGGAGCTGAACAAATATTATTTTGACAACCGTCCGACGTGAAGAGCGTCGCAGCGTAATCCGCCCTCGGGACTGTCGCTTATTGCGGAATCACAAAGGAATTATGCGCGCCGTGGTCGAGCGAATGCCGTGGCAGTCGAGGGAGCGCGGGAGCAATCTGGATCGAGACGGTAGCGCGATAATTATCAAAGTTTTCGCGTCTCTCCGTGGAGCCTGGCCTGGGATGGAGTCGCAACGAAGGCGCTGGCGAAGTGGACACGTTAAAAGGTTCCTTTACGAGGTCGTAACGAGGATCATGCCGCTCGTCGCGGGGCGGGCGATCATAAACCGCACGGTGATGCCGCGGAAAGACCGTCGGGACGAGCGACGCTCCACCCTGCGCTCTCACCTCTGATCCCTCGCACCCTATTTCGCCGCCCGCAAACGCACTTTTGATACGCAGAGCGGGACGGCAAAAGTGAAATCCCCGGGTTCTCGCCGGTGACGATCGTCCCTCTTCGGCGGAGTAACGAGACGCGCGGGGGAGGCCGCGCTGCTTTCGATGGAATGAAGGCAATAGCTGGAACAATCGATAATTTTTATGTTCCGTACTAGATCCGAGGGATACACGCGAACCAGTAAAATCAAGAATAAAAAATGCAGCGTCGATAATAAAAAAAGCCACTGCAGCTAAATGTTAAATATCTTTTTCTAAATCCCTTGTTTTGAACATTCGTTTGCGTTTGCGTTTTTCATTGTGCGATAAATAACTGAACTTCCCTCAATTTCTGCTTGCTCGCTCAATTTTTCATATGTAGAAGAAAGCTTCCGTTTATGAGATAAGCTTTTAATACGAGACAGCAGGTTTTCGATATTCGAATTCAATCGTAGATCTATTTTCGCAACGACCACACGATCTAACAATGAATCTTCTAATAAGCAAATTTCACATCGAGGGCAACAAATTCCTGGTGGAACCAACAGATGATGTCTATTAATTAGGAGTCTCCCAGGTTCACAAGTCGATGATCAAATCGGTATCGATTGTGATTTTTCGGACCGTTTGATTCGACGACGACTAGGTTCTTCATTGATTTCGTAAGGCCGGTTCTACATTGACTGTATCGTAGCGTCGCAAGCGTCGACGTACAGTCGATATCTACTAGATGTACCACAGGGGCGAGTTGCCGAATGCATACTAGTTAATTGTTCGAAGGTTTGCAACTTTGAAGCTTCGAAGAATCCGAAGAAACGAAGAAACTTCGAAGATCAAATCTTCGAAGTTTTTACATTTTTCGAAGATTCGAAGTTTCGAAGCTTCGAAGTTGCGAATTTTCAAATTTTCGAATATTCGAAGTCAACTAATGCATATAAGTTTTCAAAGACCGACCTGATTTATCACCTGTATTGGTGATGTATAAAAATTAGGGGATCACTTTTTTCCGTACAAAAAAAGGTTATTTTCAGCTGGCTGTAACTTTGTTAAAAATAATCCAATTTTGATCGCCAAGATAAGCATTTTGAAGGTTGAAGTTTCAACTTTCAGAATCTTTTGCCGATTTATTTAATTTGTTATTAGTCTCAATGTTATGATATTAAAAAGCGGCACCCGACAAACTGCAAAATTTTTCTCCAAATTTGGCAAGGCACACGAAGTGCAAAACAAATCAGAACAAAATTTCGTTTATTGCGTTGTAAAGCGTAGACCTTTCTCTTCAATTTGCTTTTTTGAAAATGATTCTACGATTTTTTTTAACCGAGTTATTCCGTAGCAAAGCAAAAACCGTCCTAAACACTTTGACCGCCTATAAAAGCCGAACCAATCATCGAACACCATTTTTTAAAAAAGCAATCGAAAGCTAAAAGCCTACCCTCTAAAAAGCAATCTTTCTTTTTAAATTTGGGTTAATTTTGACTGCGCAATATTTATTTTAAAATTAGGTTAAAAATTGCATTTTTTCCTAATTTTTTCCGTTTTTTATTTAACTTGATATAACTTTACGAAAAATGATCAAAACGATAAAAATTCTACGGCATCTTAAAGGGGAGATTCTCCCGATTAAAATGAGTACTTGTGGAAGGGGCTACGATTTTTTTTCGCTATGTCCAACATGTTTGAATTGGCCAAAGTGGAAAAAAATTATGGGATCACTTTGTTCTTACACATTGGAGGGAAGTAGGTGGCGCTCTATCGTTTCTTCTTCGTGCCCGATATTTTTCCTTATCATTACTGAATTGTTTCAATACAAAAATTCAGTATACTATATCTCGCCGGTATTAGCATTACCCAAAATGTACCACGAGGAGGTTACACGGTTGGACTTACGTTTCACTGTCCGTTTGTCTGCCTGTCTGTCGGTCCGATATTGAGCCCACAGAGATGAGACCCCGCGATTCGTCCCTATCGGAGCATGCTTGGGATATGGTTGGATTCGCGTAAGAAAATATTTTTAAATTTGTTTGCATTATATGTATGTTTATTGAATAAGTATTAAAAATTTGTCTCATTACTTAATATTAATGAGACAATTTTTTAATAAAGCAAATAATTATATTAATAACAATTTATTAATATTATTATTTCCTTTATTTCTTCCGATAAAATTTTATGCTCGATTGTTTGGCTATAACATTTTAATATAAACAATAATAAAGTACCTAGTTTGTATAAATATTCAGTTTGGTTGGCGCCATTTGATATCATTACTTTTGTAGAGAAGATACTTGAGGGGGGGGGGGAAGATAAATATGTTGTTTTTTTAAATAAAAGATATCCAAATAATTAAATTATATCATTCTTGATTGGAGGACGCTTATACTTGGCGTCTTTTTAACCTTTTTTTTATTAAAAAAGGTATTTTTTAAAGATGTAAATAACACCTGAAATAGTAGGTACGTATTCAGGCAACTCTCCCCTATACATATCAATTTGATATAGAGAAGACATCGCGTCAATCATCGACAAATTATTGACGATTTAGTTGATATCTAGTAGATATCATATTCGAGTCGAGTCGATAGATGGAGATGTCGACTCGACTTCGATATATCAATTGAAATATTACTAGATCGTGGACATTTTTAGAATATTTTCTAGATATCCTAATAAAATCTTCAATTATAAATATCAACTTAATTTTGATATGACGTTTACCAGATTCTTCATCGACCTGTGAACTCGGGCTAGCTCATAATAAGAGACTTCCCTCCAATATTAGAGTTAAATGTTAATCAAGTGTCTTGATAGATGCTAATTCTGTATATAATTTGGATTAGTTTTCTCTTCGCTGTATCTAACGGAGAATCGACAGATTTTAAATTGCAAGGTTCGTCACGAAGAAGCAGTTACCGTTAAAATATATTCAAGTCTATAACTGTTTCAATGGTGGTACCGTTTGCAACAGATTTTTTCCATCCATTCCGACACGACGTTGGCGATATTTACAAACCGTTCGTAGCGGAATACCGGAATGGAGGAGAAAACTGGAACTGCTCTTTTCGCCCATTAGAACAAAGCACTCGAGAAAAAATGGTAGCAGTTTTCTATTACAATAAACATGAAAGAAACTTTTCTGCTTCAGGTACGTTTTTTTTTCAGAACGTAAGAGACGTTCTAAGTTATCCTCGTTGTTCAAGTAAAAAATATAGACGTGGCAATTATACGCTCCAAAAATGAAGAAATGGTTTTGAAAAAGGGCACAGCAAGAGAGTTAAAAAAGAAAGTGCAGATCTAGTTTCGCCGGCGGCAAACTTTATCTGCTTGTATGTAGGGCATGCTTTATGATCTCATTTATCCTTAAAAAATACCTCCGCAAAAATACTGCTGCGCCCTAACTTTCGACCTCCATTCAGACGTGCGATTGCAAATCATTCGTAGCGGGGTAGAAGAGAAAACTGGAGCTTACCAAGTGTTACCTATTAGAAAAAGGTCATTCAGAAAAATGGCAACGGATGGACAGAGTTGAAAGAGGCGCGACCGATAAGTTGCGGTGTGGTTTAATGTCTCGCGGCACAAAAGCCGGTCGGCGATTCTAAACCGAGGGCCCTAAAGCCCGT
>NW_011967083.1:173527-182937 GCF_000949405.1 Vollenhovia emeryi
ATCAGATTGCGGATTGAGATTGGGATTAGATTTAAATTTGACTAATCACAGTAAAGTTCGCTGATCCCAAATTTAGTAGCTTTTACTCTAATTGGCCAATTTTCAATCTAATCTCAATCTCAATCCGTAGTCTGATACAGGCTTTAAGCGCCTGAAGTACATCGCGCCAGTTTCGGAGTCCTCTCGCCGCGATGTAGTTTAATTTGCTCGTTGATCCTGCGTTTCGCGCGCGTGAAACGCATAAAAAATCGCGAACACCCTCCTCCAAGTTCTTCCAACGAGGTTGTCCCATTGTGATTCTGTATAAGCAGTGCGCGTTCCCCGACGCCGCCGAGTATCCCGGCATAAGCCGTAAGCCAAACAGGACCGGCCTCCTATCTGTTTGCGCGCGCACGGGCCGCGATTCACAGGCGAGATCGGCTGGACCGCGTCCGTCTCTCGAAACAATAATATTGCGACAAGATAGAGGGAAGCTGTGCAATATTTGCAGGCGTTAATCGGCCTGTCTCAGCCCGGCTGAGGAACATGTCCTTCTCTCCGGCTCTGGCAAATACGTAGAAAATCCATAAACGTTCGGACGTTTGTGAATTCTGAGATATGTAAGATAAATTAGATATAGATTATATAAGATTGTTTAAGAAAAATCGCTACAATTTTGTAACAAGTAATAAAAAAATTTTTTTTAACAATTGTGTGTTTTCTTTGCACCGGTTGATTTGTCTCATTATTCTGTTCAAAAAAGTACTAAGGTAAGATGATAAAAAAATGAATATTTTACAAGATATTTTGTAATTTATGTCAAAATATTGGAACTTTCAAACCTTAATAACTCAAAAAGTTCTTAATAAAAAAATACTTTATTATAGCGTTTTGGAAAGCTCTCGAGGTTAGCTACAAAAATATGTAATAAAAAATAGGGGATGCCATTAAAAAAAATTTGTGTGACCTTTATGTGACCTTCAAATAATTCTTCAAGGTCAAACTAATGGTACCGTCTTATGGCCCCCTCGAAACCATACAACTTTTGTCTGAAACTTTTTTTGATTTGATGTGCAGTTCTTGAGATTTTTCGTTGTCTCAAGTTAAAAAACTCACCCTGTATAATAAAAGCGGAACTTGAAAGACAAAATGTTTACGCTTAACGTTTCGAGCTTTAAAGTTCATTTCGACGTGTCGTTTATTAACGTTTTTATCAAGAGGAAGTCGAGGTTTATTAGATTCAGATGGATACAAATTTCTGACTTTCTTGAAGTATTCGCATATTTCTTAAAATGTGTCTGCATATGGCAAGAATAAATTCAGTACCCGAGCTCACGGTCCTTTCTCAGTTCCCTCTTCTTTCGCGCTTCGCTCCTTCTCTCTCGTCTTCTCTCCTTTCTTCAGCGCTAGCTTATAGAAATGCGTTGCAGCATTACAGAGCATTTTTACCTAGAACATATCGAATCCCTGCGCGTCTCGATTCTCCGCTGTTCGGATTGAGCGAAAACTTACGAATGGGATTCTATCGCATTCGAAATTTCATCGAAGGACTGAAATGAAAATATTCCGTTTACAGTACCGGACAAAATTACCTTCAGGTTTTCTATTTTCATAACTTTCGTGTCCATCGAACGTGCTCAAAATTTTACAGTGAACACCTGACAACGGGCGCATCTTGTACACGAAGGGTAATGAAATTTGAAAACAAAATACGCGTTGGTTTTTCAATTTTTCATTCGTACACTGCAAAAATAGTTACGCTGAAAAAATCACAAGGTGATATAATTTTGGCCGATACTGTATGTCAGCCGTGCCGTTAACTTAAGCCTCTCTCACGGTATACTATCAGGTCCTGCGGAGTCGAACAAAACCGGAATCATGACTTGCGAGAAAGGATTGTTGGTCAGTTTACGGTGAAAGCCCTGCTCGACTATTCGAAAGTATCGCACAACGGATGATCATTAATAATAGAGCAACACATTAATATTTTCTAGCATTTGTAATTATCCCAATATTATGACAAAATCGGACACTTTTCAAAAGAGGATGCGCCTCTCGAGAGTACGTGTCGCCGTGCAAAATTCTTTTCTCCTTTGTGAAATACATTTAAAAGGCCAGCAAGCTATTCGAAGAAGTAGCTCGCGTTATAGATTTCCGAGTTTGCGAGGACTCAGGTACTCAATGAGAATGCACTTTCGGAAGTGGGGTTTCGGGGATTCTTTCACAAGAAATACTGGAGGAAAGTTCCCTATTATGAAATAATAAGTTTTTAACGTCCGAATTCTGTCGCACATCTTTCGTCGCGATTACACGATCTAACGATGAAATTTCCACTAACCAAATTTGACTTCAAGAGCAAGAAATTCACAGTGGAACCAATGGACGGCGCTTGTTAATTTAACAGAAACCCCCGCTGTCTCATATTAAGAACTTGCCATAACAAGAGACTTTACTCTGCAACAATCACGGGAGACGGCAAAATCTGCGGAGGCGTCTGCCAAATAAGCCCGCGATATGTTCCTTAGCAGCGCGCGCAGTGGACTCTTACGACAATAAATTGAACGCTGCCGCGGATAAAAAGAACTCATCACGCGTGCGGGATCCAAAAGCGTCGGAGAATCCGAAACCCGGAACCTTTGTCTGCTCTCGAGTGGAACGATGAGATTTTCTGTATTTACGTAATCGATGCCACTCTCGCATAAAAGCAGACGACGATTCTTCCCAAGGAATGGCCACCTCAACGACCAGGGGTAAAAACGGACCTGAATGGTCAAGCGGGTCCGAAATACACACAGAGATGGAGTAACATTATATTTGTTAATTGTGAAACACAATACCGGATGGTTGTGTAGAATTCGAGCCGCGCGTGGGAAGTCGACTCACGATCCTTGAGAATTTCTTGTAAGCGGCGGATTTTTCATAAGTCCTCGACCATCTCCGCGCTCGTCAAGATCGAAGATACTGTCATATTCTGTCGCGAATGAGATCATTTAACGTCACGACGGTTCGAAAACGTACAATGTGATAAAAGGCTTAAGCTATTAGGTGTCAGCTTTCTGACTGACAATGAGACGCGAGAAAGGGAGGAGCGATGGAAAAAGAGAGCGAGATTGTGTGTGAAACGAATTACACTCGAGCGCGCGATTCGATCACAAAGTTAGAGGTTTATTCATACAAATTTCAATTTTAACGTCCAAACGCGACATTGCGAAACACGCATTCCTATATCTTTTATTGGATTCAATTAGATATTTAATGCGTACACGGAGAAAAAGAATGTTCTTCTTTTGAAAATACGTTTAGTTTCAACGTGAAGATCTCGAAAAGAGATTGTATGACGTTAGAGAAAAAAAAATTTACTTGAACCAAACGATTTTATATAATTCAATCGAGAAAAAATATGCTTATTGTTTAAGAACAATTTTCTTAAACGGAAAGGAAACAATATTGGAAAGAAAATAACATGCTTTCAAATCGAAGGTTATAATGATCAAAATGAGTTTATTGTCAAAATAATTATATGCATTCTTGAAGTGACAACTGTAGTATTTAAACAAGACTGCAATATTGTCGGAGTGTAAAATTATTAAATGCTTCTAAGAAAATTATAGATCGCCGCGTATATACGAAACAATGAGCGCGTTAATCCGAATATGCATTATAAAATAATAATACAATATTATAATATAATAAAATAAATTACATAATTGTATGACGATTTTGCGCACTGCACACGTGAAAAGAGGAATCACGCGTGTGGCGTCCGCGATGCGACAAAAAGGCATCGCCGGAGGGAATTATGTTTTGAAAATTATCGGAAAATACCTGAAAGGCCCCTGTCCATTCCGGACGCTGAGCCTAATTTCATCCCCCGCGCCCTTCTCCCTTTCCGCCCGATATCTAGATAGTATTTCATCTTCGGCAAATCCCTCGAACAGGTAAAAATAGGGGTGAAGCGCGGCTCAGGGGATGTTCCCACGCTACGGCTTGCAAAACATCGGCCCCGGCGTGAGCGATGCGCCACGGGCGTGTTATTTCGTGGAGACTCTTGCGTGCGGACGCCGCCGCTCATATCCGGTGGACCGACCGCTGTATTAAACGCTCTCGAAATCCCATTACTGAATAATTTGTTCCGCGGGCGCGCACGCATCCACGGTGGGCGGCACGGAACAATCGCATCGGTATTTAATGCACAGATACTATCGCGCTTCCTTCAAACCAGGAAAATTGTAGATTCTGTATACGTATTCAGGGTGTTGTGCAATACCTGCCTCACCTCTTGTTTACGGATAGAGCGGACTAGACTGAGTCGAAAAGTTCTCTACCATTTTGCAATTTTCGCAATAGTTAAGGAGTAAAAATCGCTGTCTTAGCTCGGCCTACCATCCAATTAAAACGCGCTAAGAGATGCGGCCGTGCAGCGATCGGAGTTACTAGGCGCACGGAGAATTGCTTAAAGCTTGTGTCACACTACGTATTGCGGACGCGGATTGAATTGGGATTACGGGTCGCTAGAGTTGGATTCTTCGTTCACACTACGAATTCCGTTTGCGACGCGTGCGCCGATTCGTCTGTATGTGTGGCTTATTCGCGCTTACTCGTCATGTTTAAGTTACAAAATTATAATCAATACATTAAAAGTTAAGATGATGTCAATGTGATGTTATATTGACCAAACTTGTCTCATATTTTGGTCAATGTGACATGAAATTAACGTCATCTTGACTTTTCATTTTTCCTCGGGTATGTTTGTGCATTTTATTTTTAATAATGGTTGAGAACGAATCGTGTGAGGGAAAAGATCACGCTTTGCACCCATTGCATGAGCTAGGTTAGCTTGGCCACAGCAGACAACCGGTTAATACTCGCCCACCCATAAAAATGGATCACGTGATTGAAGTTCAACATTTTATTGGCTCGGATCGCGAATTACGGATCGTACAAATAGACCGCCGTCTATTCTGCGAGCTGCAATTCGGATCCCAAGTTGCCTCGCTGTGATTGGCTGAATTTCGATCCGCAATCCGTAATCCCAATCCAATCCGCGTCCGCAATACGTAGTGTGACGCGGGTTTATGACACACGGCAACGGCTACGTATAATAAACAACTCCTCGCGCGCCTAGCAATGCCGAACGCGGGACGGCCGCATCTCGCCGCGCGTTTGAATTGGGCGGGCTAAGACAGTGATTTTTAATAATTAATAAGTCGTTAACTACTGCAAAAATTGCAAAATGGTGGAGGACTATTTGACTCAGTCCAGTCCGCTCTATCCCATACAGCACACATGGTTGCAGTTACATTGCAGAAACGTTGCAATCTTGCAGAGACATTGCAGGGATATAAAATTGCAAACTTTCGATAGCAATATTGCAGCAATGTTTCAGAAATAATGAAAATACTATATTTTCTATTTAAAAAATTTTTCTAATTACGAGAATTTTATAATGTTATTATCGTTGATACCAATAATGCGCGAATTATTAAGTACTTGATCAGTGCGGTGTTGCTCGCAATCTCCATCTAGCGAAGCGACATAATCTCCTTAGGTTGCTTCGCAATAGCTTGCTGTGTATTGAAAAAGGCCCGGATGCATATGTAATTAGTAAATTCTCTGCTTATGTACAACAACAACAAATTATTCCAAAAATATTGTACTGCAACATTGCTATAATGTTGCACTGCAATCTCTCTGAGGGCGGACATTTCAACGTTGCTGCAATATTGCAATCTTGCAATGTAACATTTCTGCACGGAGAGACCGATATGGTTACCACATGTCTAATTAGGGTTGGCACAACCCCAATAAATAGTAATATTTGGAACACCTATATCCGTAGTTGTCATATCCACATTGATGTAGTCATGGTACAAATTGTAGTTGCTTTCTTGCAGAAATGAACTATGGTGAAACTTTGTGTAGTATGGTTAATCAGGCTCAAAAACACTGCGTATTGATAGTATTAACCTTCAAATGCGTATTGATAGCATTAGCCTTACTGCGTGCCAAGTCGCGCTATACAAGATCGGTGCAGGTTGGTTAGGTTAGAGTGCATGACAATGTTACCAGCACTAGTGCGGTGGTGTGGCAACAACTCGCACTTCAGCAAAAACTATAAATATGGTTGTTACAACCACACACAACTCAACAATGGATAAGTAGTGTAGACAACTATATGCGTTTTGTGCAGCAAACTTAATAAACGTTGCAATACAAAACCATATAGATGTCCCTACTATATTTACGGCAACATTTTAATTTTAGTTATTTTTGCCTTAGCCGGTCTTTCCGTGTGCAATCTTCCTGCAATCTTTCTGTGCTGTGTGGGATCCGTAAATAAGAGATGAGGCGGGTAGTACATAGCACCTTCTATAATTTTGAGATCGTGACAAGAGAACAATACGGGAGTTGTATAATATTGTACAAACAGTTAGATAAATCATTTTTATTATACACGAGCCTTTCGATGTATCTCGCGAGCCTCCACAAGGTTTGCCCGAAATTCCATCCGGCGGACGCTTTTCCCACGTGCACGGCTATTTGGATACGGATAAAAGGGATACGTCACCGAACTTCTAACTTCTTTATTCCGCGCCGATTCACCGGTGGTCAACCCCTATCCAGGGCGTTGGAGGCAATAAAAGTTTAGCGTAACCCTTTTCACATTCGTGCGTCCCCCGCGTCAGAGACACGCACAACCTCTTATGTAAACGACTATTCAAATATCCCGGGTCCCGGTGCACACCTGTGCGGCTTGGAAATCCGACGGGCCCTTTGGAAAAAAGATGCAATTTGGAGAGAAAAGACGCGGGCCCATCATGCGACCCGTTTACTGGACCTCTGCTATGTGTGTTTACGGGTGTGGGATCGGCTCGCCCTCACCTCTTTCGTAACTCACGTCTAACCCCCTCTCCCCGCACCCCCGATACTCGTCCGGTCCATCTGAATGGATACCGTGGGAGTCTCACGTCGGGGTTAGCGTTTCGGAAAAGCCTCGTAATTTCCTTCCCAGATTTTCGCAACCGCTTCACCTGCACCAGGTAACGGAGAGGTGGACACGCCGCGGATGCATTATCCGACTGTGGGAATGCCAGATATTTCACGTTTCATCGTGACTGTCTTTTGTACCGGGCTATTTCGAGCCCCAGCTCGCTTTTGAGCATCGCGGAGGAGAAGAATGCGCGTTGCTGCGCGTCATCCGCGCGATTGGCAACGTATATTTTATTGTGACGAGATATTTTTCAATTTGTAACGTTCGTATAAATAAATATGCAACACGAAGCGGTAAAGTGTCATCCGAGGGTCCGATAGAAAACAAACTCTTGATTGGTGGTTGCGGAACCGGAAGATACGCAGATACTTTCCAGATGTTTCTTGGATCCTCGCGTTTTTTGGCTCCTAGAAGTCTCGGACACGCGTCCCGATATTCCCAAAGTACCGGCAAGAGTGGAATCGTTTAGGAAGAAAAATAACCGGACGACCAGAACACACATTTACCCTTAAAAATGAAGAGGAAACCGGACCATCGGCTCGAGAGCGCAACGCAAAGTCCCATACGCGGCATCGGATGACGATGCCGAACCTGCTACCACCCTCCCACGTTCATCCGGCCGTTTTCTAGGTTTTCCGTCCCGGACGTGTCCAGCCGCATGTTTTTCTCAGGAAAGGGATGCACTTTGGAACCTCCCTAGAGATCGCAATGTGTAAATATGCGACACTTTTAAAGCCCCGAAGAAAAATCTGTCTCACATTTGTAATCTGTTGATAAAATTAACATCGAGCTTAGGGAAAGATATTGTGACATTTTTACGCTAAAATTCTGCTCAAAATTGTTAACGTATCGATCGTGCGCTGTCGGTATTCGCAAAGATTTTACAATTGTCGTCCTCGTAATACCTTTTTCTTGATAATTTCAATGTTTTCCTAATCGAAACGAAAAGGCCGCGTAATACTTTATGAAGGACGATCGCGCTCTTCAACTGCAGGACGAGATAGCTTTGTGTGGACACGATCACGAAAAGGACAAACCGCATCTCGACCTAAACAAACAACTGCGGTCCACGCTGTGCATTATGCAATCTGATGTAACCGCGCTGTGGATCTTTCCTTTTTCCATCCGGTTTTTGCTGCTCCTTTTCCGCAGAATCTTAATACTTCCACCAGCAAAATTGCGGATATCCGCTTCCGTGTATCGCTCCGTCTGTTCGGCTTAAACTGGAATCGTGCCATCATTTTGACATCGACCATTCTCTGAATCGTCCACCGGAACCGCAACTCGCCTTTGTGACGTGTTTGAGATGTAACCATTGCATGTATCCCAGAAGAAAGATTTAGTCAAGTTAGACAAATGAGATACGTTAAAATCATGTTTCTCTGAATCACTAGATTTTTATTTACTTCTGCTAAAACATTTGCCAGATTTGAAGAAATAGAATATGCATTCTCTTAGCAATTCCAGTCTCGATCAAACACAATTTTGATTACCCTGGCGAAAATTTTTCTCAGAGTTTTCAAGATCTTTTCAATAATTTTATAATTTCTTGCTCGTTACAAAATAACTTTTTAGAAGTACCGAGAAAGTTTATATCTTTTCTAAAATTTTTCACGTGTATGAATTCTGAAATTTCTCATTTTATTTAAAAAAACTTATACCTCAGAATATTCACATATATGAAAAATTCTAAGAAACGAAGTGGACTTCTTCAGTATTTCTGGAAAGTGTAAAATTCATATAAAAATTCAAGGAAAAATGCTCACCAGGGTAAAGTAAAGAAATTATTTCTTTGACATGAAAGAAAAAACTAGTAGGGTGAAAATTCAAACAAATTTGCTTCAATTTCGACCAAACTGTTTTCTGGGTGTGGCTGAGTAACATCAAAACGCGAGATGCCCGTATACACCTTGATCGGCGACAGGAAGCAGCATTGACGAGCGCGAGTTCATTTGCGGGGTGTAGCGATATTTTAATTCAGCATACAAATAAGCCGGCGTTTCTCTCGGGTAACACGTGCCTTTCAAAAAGCATGAAATTCAAACATCAAGCGGGTAATAAAACTATAATTTCGAAAATCACATTTATTTTTGCAGCATATGCATCTTTAGATTTCGTCGTTTATATTTCGTTAGAAAGGATAATAAATCCTCTTTATTTTCTCTTATATTTCACGTAAAATATTCTTGACGCATTTATATTTCTCACAACCTCATTTAGCATAAAAATAAGACAATATCAAAATAAAATTAATAATTCTTATTCCCCTCTATCAAATTAAAAAGATTGATTTACTATATTGAGACAAGAGTAGCTTATACAAGGTGTCGGATTCGATTTGGACCACTCCAAAGATTATAGTAGATTGGGTCAAACTGAGAAGAAAAGTTATATACCATTTTACAAAATCCGTAATTATTATCGCGTAATTAAGAAAAAC